>NC_072733.1:58683281-58757852 GCF_026930045.1 Uloborus diversus
CCAGGATTTCACAAAGGGAGGGGTTTCAAAGATCTTTTAAAAATCATTTCTCGCAGTGGCATGAAAACACCTCTTGTACCAAATAATTCATTCCTGTTTTATGGTTATAATCAAGCAATGGAGTACTTTAGGGGCCAGAGCCAGGGGCGTAGCTAAGGGGGGGGTTTGGGGACAAACCCCCCTGAAATGTTTGTCCCCCAAAAAAATGAGAGAGAGAGAGAAAGAAAGAAAAGAGAAGAGAAAAAAAGAGAAGAGAAAAGAAAAAGAAAAGAAAAAAAATCAAAAATCAGTGGTCAAAAATTCACTTCGCCCCCCCCCCCCCCCAGTGCCATTGAAAATCAGCTCAATGAGTGACCCTCAAGCGTAAAGACGCCTCACTACTCACTATGCTGCAACATTTTTTTGATAATTGAGTGAAATTTCACACTTCGCTTTAGAAATGAGATTGATTTGTTAAATCTACGTATATGTAACCTTTTTTTTTGTCATAGATTCTGAAAATTGTTAAGTATGTTTAATTTTATGAGCGGCGCAGTGGGAATATTACATAGAGTTGAATCTGTATGTTTCGAATTTCACAGGAAGGAAAACAATCGAGATAAAGAGGTTTTAACACGGGGGCTTTAAGAAACTTTATAGAAATTTGGAATATGATGGTGAAAATTTGAAATCGATACTATAGACAACATGGGCTCTTGATCAAAATTCCTCTGTATTAGTTTTGTTAGGTCTTTATTCTATTATTACATTATTAAGTGCTTTATTGCCAGTTTAAAGAAACATTTTGACAGTAAAAGAAACTTTGAGCATATCTTTTTGAAGAAAACGTCTTTTATTGCTTTTTGACGCCTGATTTTTTCTTTTTCTTGTTTTTTGATTAATTATTTATCCTCTTGAGGTTAGCAATTGCTGCAAATCTAACCTGGCCAATATTCTAGGATTTTCGTTTTTTCTTTACTTGAAAAAATCTTCAACTTTCTTTTCCCTCCTATCATCTTGGTTTTCTTTAAGGAATCATAATTTTAAGAAAGAGAGCGATCACAGAACAGTACTAAACCAGATAACAGAGCAAAATGGCTTTTAACTTGAATGACCTTTAACCATGAACTTGAAATACTCATCCATAATGCAACTAATACTCAATTTGTGAATTTCACCCCTTTACTCTTCTTCCAAGAAAGTGCTCGAAACGACTGTCCTTCGGTTAATCTTCCTAGAAAACCTATTTGTGGAACGCATTTCTCCTTTTTTTGCCCCCTCAGCCCTTTCTGTTTCGAGTTGAAGAAAATGCTTTTGCTTGCTGATTTGAAGATCATTGGGATTCGAATCCAAAAATGATAGCATAGCCGGAATTCGAGACATAAGGTTTTTGTTGGCGTTGTGCTATCATAGTCAAAACGGCCTTTGCTAACCAGAAAATCCACCGCAATCACATCGATTTGTCGAAAATGTCAGCCAGTATTTTCTGCGTATTCTTTTAAAAACGTGCAGTCTGAACTATTTAGAATAGTATATTCTAAGTGAACGTTGTTGTATAATGAAGCGAGCAAAACCGATAACAAGCTTTTTAACCCCCCCCCCCCAAAAAAAAAAATGTAAATGACGAATATGGTTGCTCTAAAAAGAGAAAGATAACGTCCTCTGAAGAAAACAAAGTACAGTCTGCTGAAGCAGCATTAATTCCATCGAACCCTTCTGAAGGAAATTTTATTTTAATTAAAAAGAAAAACTGCATAGCATTACATGAATAAAATGTTTAAAAACGAAATGAATCTAGACTGTTCTGTACTATTTCTGTTAGTTTGGTTCGCATTAAAAATTAGAAAATAAACAAGACTTCTGTTTATAACACTCGAAAATTGTTGTTGCTCTCTCAAATAGATATTTATGTAAATTCTAAAGCAGGTAATAAAATTAAAAATAAAAACTTGAAAGGAGAACAGATGGTATGCAGTTTTGTGCAAATAACTTTCTACCGCCTATATTTCTTCCCTCTTTTTTAATTCAAATTTTATTAACTGCTTTAGAACTAGCATAAATGTAAATACATATAAAAAGCAACATATAAATATAACGATATGAAAAAGTCATTTCATTTTTTGCAGGTTATAATCAAGAAGTCTTTTTTTATTTTATTTCATGCTTTTAGTGCGAACCAAGTTAGTAAAAATAGTCTGACCACCGATGAGATTGAAAGTCAAGCATCCAGTTCACAGGCGGAAATGGATCCATCTATTAGCTTTCAGGGATGCCAGCTTTTGTAGATGTGTGTTAAACTCTAAATTAAGCAGTCACACTGAAATGAACGGAACACGCTCATCAGATATTTGATTTTCCCCCTGATTTGGATAGACTGGTTTTGACTAGACCTGTTGCTAGAAAGTTTCACTTTAAATTAAATGGAGGAAAAGGAAAAAAAATTAAATTTTCCAAAACATTACAAAAAATAAATAAATAAAAAAAATTCTTTGATTTTGTTTTGTTTGACACAAGTATCGTACTTGGGGCACCCCATTCCAAAGTATGTAAAAGTTCACACACACACACACACACACACACATATATATATATATATATATATATATATATATATAAAATAAAAGAAGTAACCCCCCCCCCCCCCCGCCCCGAAAGTCGAGTCTAGCTACGCCTCTGGCCAGAGCCATTGATTTTAAAGCGCATTACTATTCCTAGGAAGAGATAACAAGTATAGTATTATATACATGTAGGGATGTTTGTGACCCCTCCCCTATCTCCCCAAATTCCGGCTGCACTAGTGGATAGAATGTTGTTTTACAGCTTCTTCAGAAACAAGCCTTTTTATCTGTTAACTACACTGCATATTGCAAAAGGTATTAAAAATTTCGCACAAATATTTTTTTTTACATGCTGTGTACCAAAAAATATTCCCATTGGATGTTTTGTATTGTCAGTCTATTCAGTGGTTCTTTTGCAACTGGTTTTCTAAAATATAATTTCAGTTGGTGAAGAGTGGGCACTCGTAAATTGCTGAAAAAAAATCAAAGAAAATGACTTAAAAAAGGAGCACTGACATAAACATTAACACTATAACTAAGTTAAATATCATTTTCTTCATATTGCTTTTATCATTATTCTCCCCCAATGGGAGGGGTTTAACCCCTAAAACCCTCCCCTTGGACACGGCCCTGGTTAGGGCCTGTTTTGTTCATTGTTTTTATGAACGATATTCACAATAATATGTCTGGGAACATGAATTATTTTGCTGATGATGTCAAAGTTATGGGGACTGTAGAAAATGAAGAACAAGCAAAACAGCTGCAAGAGGATCTAGATCATATTACAGAGTGGTCTGATAAATAGGGTATGGCTGTTAATGTTGGGAAATGTCAAGTGCTATATTTAGGGCATGGAAATAAGTGTACAAGTTATTATTTGCAAGGTTCAGTCATTAGTCAGGCAGACAAAGTTACTGATCTGGGGATCTTAATAAGTCAGGATGTAAAGTTTAGCCAACAGTGCAGCATTGCAAGTAACAAGGCCAATAAGATGCTTGGGTTTATCAATAGATCTATTTCAAACAAATCTAAAGAAGTTCTTCTGCCCTTATATAGAAGTTTGGTAAGACCTCATTTGGAATATGCTGTTCAGTTTTGGTCTCCTTATCTCAAGAAAGACATTAATGTATTGGAAAGGGTTCAAAGGCGAGCTACAAGGCTAATAAATGGACTTTCTCACTTGGGCAGTTCTCAAAAGGTGGGAACAAAAAAGTTAACTTTGAGCAATTTCAAAAATTTTCGAATTTGACATCAATTTTGATTTTATTCTATAGTATGCATACCTAGAACACAATATATGAACATGAAAAGACAGCAGGTATTTGTAAAAATTGTTAATTAGCAAATTAAATCAGCAATCTGTAGGTAACAGATTTTGGACATTGCTTTCCTGTAGGTAACGGATTTTGGACATCATCATAACGTAAGTTTCATCATTTTTGACAATTGTTAATCTGATTTTTAACTTTTCCAATGAAAATTTTATTTATTACTTTTTAAATTTTGCAATTTAATAATAAAGAGGATATTAATGAAATACTTGAATGGCTATACATGCTGCTCCTTACATTTAATAAAGTTTTGGAATGATTTTGAAGAAATTGATGCAAAGTTTAAAAAAAGCTTCAAATTAAAAATAATACAATTGTAAAAAGTGACATCAGTTTTAATAATGAATATTTTTTCTAATGTCATAAGAATTAAAATGATGTCTAAAAAAATTATTGAAGAAAGAAATTCGTATTTCTATTTGGAGATCATTAAATTATGTTTCCAAAAGAAAGAAGAGAAAAAGAATTCTAAAATAATAAAAGCGGAAAAAAAAAAAAAAATTGCTAGCGCAGGTGATAAAGTCGCCAAAAGTGGTACAGCTGACGATAAACTACATTTGTCAGACTGGAATTCCCCTCTGGTAACCTTTAGCGTATCGTATACTGTGTTGTCGCCAATGTCGCCAGCGGAAGTTTGCTTGGCGATGTTAGCGCAAAATGGCTTTTGTTCGATCATAGAAAGCCATGTTACTACTGTAATTTATGCATTGTTCAATGTGTAACGTATTAATTATGCAAAATACCAATGGATTAAAAAAGATAACATTATAATAACCTTTTTTATTGAGGTTAGAAGACAGTGGATCATCAAAAATTATGAATAAACGGACAGAATTATCGGCATCAAGATCGTAACGCCATTTGGACATCTCGCATGTATGTTTAAGAAAAATCATTTTTCTTCTAAGATACTGCATAAAAGCTTATGAAAACACTTTTAAACAATTAAAATTGATTCTGAGGATCGATAAATACCTTTAAAACAAAAACATCATATACTTAGTTCTCAAATAATAGCATTTTAAAGATCGCAACTTTTGGACATACATCAAATTTCAAAGTTACGTTTTTTTTAAATCGTTTACAAAGTAAATAATCTATCTTTATTTTTGTTATCTGTGTAAAATATTAACAAAAAGTTATTCAGTGTAAGATTCATACCTTTAATTTTTTTTTGAAACGTATGGAAATAATTAAAAAAAAAATTTTTTTTAATGGTACATTTGCTCAGTTAACGTTTTGGTATGTCCAAAATTGTGCCTTTTAGCAAAGAAAATATTTTTTTAAGGGCATTTGAAGAGCATTTTTTCCATAATTTATGTCAATTCTTGTCTCTATACAGTATTATAGTTTAACTCAAAAATTTTTGAGTTAATTAAAATGAAAGTTATTTGGTGTTGAAGCTTCAAAGTTGAGGTCTGTGTTTGTTCCCACCTTTTGAGAACTGCCCACTTAGACTATGATTCCAGGCTTAGAAGGCTAAAAATGTACAGTCTTGAGCAAAGAAGAGACCGAGGGGCCATGATTCAGTTGTTTAAATTTATTAAAATGAAAGATGTTACAGGGCTGAAGTTTAGCACTGAAAACAGGACAAGGGGTCATTGTTTTAAGCTATTTAAATCTCAGGCTAACATGGATATAAGGAAAAATTATTATTTTAGCAGGGTAGTGGAACCTTGGAACAGTTTACCGGAAGAGGTGGTAATGAGCAAAGGAGTAGATAGTTTTAAGAGGGCCATTGATCTTCACTGGGGATTGTAAATTGACTAGGACCAGTCTAGTTGGGCCCAGAGCCTGTTGCTGGTCGTCACTTTTGTATTTGTATTTGTAATGTACTGATTTATTTTCCTAAGAACAGGCACATGATTGCAGTTGCAATAATTTTGGAGACAATGTTTTCAAAAAGTATCTGGTTAAGCTAAGGAGTTCTTGGAAAAAGATTTCTTTTCATGAAGTGTCCAAGAAGTTTCAGAAGCTGGTATAAATCCAGAGTTTCTCTCAGCTGTTTAAAATTGAACAATTACAGCTATTCAAATTAAAAATAAAGCATCAGAATAAGGTGTCACAGTGCAGATCTTTTGTGCAAAGGATCTTTGAATTTGATTATTCTTTGGAAATTTGTTAGGAGAATCACATGCAAACTGCAAATATTTCTCATGTCATATGTCTATTTTTAAAATTTTTAAGTAATTTGGTTCGATAAATTTATTTTTTCGTCAAATGTTCTCATTCAGCTATAAAGCTGTTCCTGAAACTCTGTATAACTTGCTAGTGCATTATTGGAACCAAATAATGCATCAATCTCACTTCTGATAGCTGACTTCAGATCCTCAAGTGAATCAGAGGTTTGCCAATAGATTCTTTCATTGATGTAATCCCATAAGAAGAAGTCGCACGGATTTAGGTGCTGACTGTATGAGGTAGTTGCGTACTTAGCACTCACGTGGTGCGGGGGGGGGGGGGGGGGGGGGGGGGGGGGGGGGGGGCAAAAGGTGAACAATAGGATTCAGTCTGTAGACAGTTCAAGCATCTTAGCAAATGTTGAACATCACCATAGTTGGAAGTCAGACTTTAAATGTGATGGAATTAGCACAAGTGGCAAAAAAATCTCATATTTTTTTGTGGATGAGGGCGGTAAAATAAATCAAAAAGTGTAACAGAGGGACATTTTAGAAGCTATTGTACTTCTGTGGGCCTAAGAGCACTTTGACAATGTAGACTGGACCTTTCATCATGCAGAATCACCAGTTCATACGGCCAAAAAAAAGACGTACAGCAAGGCGCAATTTCCTGACATGAAATCATCTGTAGAGTGGAAGCTCTGCTCGATAGACCTCAATCCCATGGATTATACTGTGTGGCCTATTTTAGTGGCTAAAATCTACCCCAAACTAAAAAAAAGTTTGGACTCACTAAAGCAATTGCTTTAGAAAGAATAAGATTGATTAAAGTTAAGAGACCTGCTGCAGTTGGCTAAAACTTTCAATATGCCATTGCACCTCTGTATCACTGCAAAAGGTGGCCAATTTGAAACTAATTAAATTTATTCATTGCTAAAGGTCTACTCATATCATTATGTTTCGTATTTCGCTAATTTATTTTTGATAAAGTAACATGGAAAATTGTTTCTCTGATTTTTTTTTTGCCATGCCCTGTATGTAAACAGTATTTTCAAATACAAAAGAGATTTTCCCCAAAAGCAAGTAGTTATTGACAAATAAGAAATAACAAGAAAGAACTGCTACAGTAATTGTTTTCTTTTAAAAATGGGCACGTAGGAAAACTAAGTACATTTCTATTAGCTGTTTACTCTTTGCTATCCCAAATGGTTGGGGAAAGCTATCGATTGATTGAATTCATTTAATGCAGAAAGAATGCAAGGAATGAATTGTATTTGTACATTTTAAAAAAAAAATATGAAAAAGGTTTGTACAATGCTTTTTTAGGCCCTCTCAAAGCACCATCCTAGAACTTAATGTTCTTAAAGGGCCTCTCATCTTTTACAGGAGAAAATGTCCAAGTAAAAACAAAAAACTGTTGTGGATTATTGAGGTGTTATTGAAAATTAGTAGCTTAAGCATTTCAATGCTACAAATACTTTCAATAAGAAAGTCAAAACAGCTGAAGTAATTAAAGAAAATTATTTGTTACTCCTTCAAGTGTATTCTTTAAACTTAAAGTAATCGACTAAATTTAGTTATAAAGAACTGTCTAACTTTGTGTTAAAAACCAACATCAAATTTTTTGGGCAGCTTCATCAATCTCCGATTGCCAGTGCCAGACTTTCAATTTTCCCGAGCTGGTGCAAATCTTGAAACTGCCGCCCGTAGCCTTGAAGTTTTTATAATGAGTTCAAATGAAAAAACCCCACAAATTAATGGTGGATTTGCCACCTTAGGCGCCTTCAAAGTGCTTTGGCTTGCTCTCCCTAGATTCTTCACTGTTGGTTTTACCCCTGCTTGTCCTGTAAAATAATCTGAATACCAATCTACTTGTATAAATCTGAGTTTTTCACGAAAAGAGTTTTAACTCCTAACCCGCACTCCCTGTTTCTACAACACTAGTCTGATGTTGAACACTAATAAAAAAAATTTGTAACTGGCAATTAAATTCAAAAATTTATTGACTACTATTATATGATTAAATATCACTGGAGTTTTACTCAAATTAACTGTTTTGTTACTTTCAATGAACAAAGAAAAGCAAAACTAATTTCAAAGTTGTTTTTACATTAACACATACTGTTCATTAAAAAATGTAGAGAAGGTTATATATATTACCTTAAAAAAGAATATATATTATTTTCTTCACCCCTCAAAAATAAAGAGATAAATAAATTAGGATGTGACATCAAACAAAATTTCTTACATTGGTTGATAAAAATGAATAAGGAAGGTATTTTATTAAAAAAAGGAAAATTTCGAAGTCAGAAAAATGGAGATTCGACCTATAATTTCAATCCAAGATTACGATAAAGAAATTCATATAAAATCCAACATTTTGCATTTTGATTCAAAAAAATTTAGCATATTCAATAAACCAAGATTCTTACAAAAATAAGAGTCGTGTTCTGGTCAAAATCATTAACAACTATCAATAATATTAAGTACTCATTCAAATGTCAAATTGAAACATTCGTTCACTTACCCATATTGAAATTAATAAATCCAAAATCTTTACAAGTAGGTTTCAAGAATGTATTAAAGGTAAACTTCTTGATCACAAGTTATCTCTTTCTGGAAATCAAGCAAAAGTGTTAAAATTAGTTCGATTTCTTACACCTGAAATAAAGCACCGGGTTACATTCACCGCTTATTTTGCAACTCACGAACTCCTTCTCCTACTCTCTCACAAACTACCAAACAAAATCCGTCGGGAAACAGACGATAAATTTCTGAATTCACTTCACACAAAGGTTGCGTTCGACGAGCTCGACCGAGAGCGACCGGTTAGTTAATCACGTGACAGCTAATGATCACGTGCTCCAATCAACCAATCAACTGCTTAGAATGGTAACCGCCGTGGTGATCGGTTGATCATAGAACGATTCGGTTAGTAACCAGTTACTTATCGGTCGACCGGTGAGTTTCGTCAAACACAACCATTATGTCAAACGGAGAGAGAGCCCATGGGCTTTGTTAGAAGAGAGCAACCGGTTCCAGCTGATTGAATGACGTCAGTAGTTAGTACGTTTCCATACGTTCGGTTAGGGACCGAAAAATTCTGAAAGCGTCAGGGTGAAATAGTGCAATATCTTCGCTTTTCTACTTGGTTGCAAAGCCCTCTTAATAAAGGTTGTCTTCTTTTTTTTTCGTATTCATTTATTCTTTATAATTAGCCAAAATATAAATATTTTAAGAATTAAAAAGGTTACATTTAGCGTTTATGGTGGAAAAAAATGAAAAATAGACTTTTTCATTTACATACATAATTATTTACTTTAGTGCAATCTTATAAAGAAAAGAGAAGAAGAATGTATTATTTTTGGTTACACTTGGTGTAAATGGGTGAATAAATAGATTTTCAAATTTAGTAATATATAAACATGATAAAATTCAAATTGCCTATTCGGAACTCCAGCGCTCGAATACGCTACCTTGCGGTGATTTACAAAACTGCCGATGAAACTAAGACATTGCCACGTTGCGTTCCACGTGTGTCTGTTGACGTAAACACAGGCAGTTTGTTCTGAGTATTTATTAACGCAATCGGTGAGTCTTAGTTTGCTTTCAGCTACAGAAATTAATTCGTCCTTTAGTAGTATTCTCGAGCTTCTCAAAATAATGTTAGTTTTCCTTATTTCCTTCTAAAATATGAGTTGATTGAAAATGGTGAAAGCGAAAACTGGATTAACAAACTTGGATAACGTTATACAAGGTAAAAAATTTTATTGTTTTGTATGAATTTGTAAGAATATGAGTTTTTTTAATCTTAAATTAATTTAACTAACCATCTTTTACAGCAGCATTTAGTTGGAATGGACGGTATGCAAAATATTTTCTTGAATATATTATCGTAGAACAAAATGAAAAATGTTTCACCGAGAAAGAATTTACTTTATTCCTTTTATTCTCAGCTGAAAGGTTTCGCCAAATTTGTTTAGGGTTATAGTTTTAGTATTGTGCGAGCAAAGTAGCCTTGGTGAAATTTCGCGTTTTTAGTTAAACCATTTTTAATTTTTATCATGGGTGGAATAAAATGGTAGTAAGATTACAGAATTCGATAAGTAAAAAGAAATAATGGTCAATCAACTGAAAAGAAAACTACCACCATATATCCGTAAGAATTCTGTAGATGATTTGCATAACTTGACATAATTAAATCGTAACTCAGAAATTAGAAAAATCGAAACAGAAAAATTTTAAATTAACCGATTCGGGAATTCGAGAGAAATAAATCAGCAACAAATGCAAAACAATAAGCGCTAGTCAAGCAAGGCAAAGAAGTATCATCTTTCGATAATAATTTGTAATGTCATATTGAATTTTCTAGCATTAATTGTTGTTCTTGTCAGGCCACAATTATTATTTAGTTTTATCAAGAATTGATAAATATCGAATTCAACATCGTGGAAATAGCTGCTTAGAACTACGAACTACGTATATTCAGTAAATTACCGCCCTTTAGCCAGGGCTAAAGCAGAAATACATGAAATACACCGCCAGCTCAGTCATTTCCAGCCGAGGACTGCATTTTCGTGATTATTAGCACTCATCAGCCCGGCATAGGAAAGTGACTGAGCTGGAGAGGCTGGAAATGACTGAGCTGGCGGTGTATTTCATGTACGAACTACGTAGTTTGCATTAATCTTTGACGTTTAGAAATTCTTCTTGAATTCTCATTTCTTTCTACATGGGCCAGAATATCCACAGGACTTTGAAAATTAATTTAAAAAGAATAAAGCGGAAAATATCATACATATGAACAAAAATCACAAGACTTTTAACATTTTCTTCGTTACCACATGCGTTTGTTTTAGTTTTTAAGTCGGCCATTAGACAGTGACTGCAGTGCCCCCTATAGTTCGTTGGAGTTGCGAATAATTGTTAGTAATAATAAAATTATTCAAAGAGACTGGAATAAAGTAGCATTATTAAACGTTTTTTCATTTGGGTTATTCTGAATAAATACATTGCGCATTTGCATGAAATAGACGTAGGATATGTAAGAGCTACGATTCATAAAAAGAGTAATTAAAAATTGGACGACAAACCTTGGACGTTCTTGGGAATTGGCATTTGTTGCATTTGGAGGATGTAAAATTAATTCTCTGAACAAAAAAAATAATGTAACCTCAACTCATGAAAGTACTCAATAAACTTCGGTAAAAAATATTTTAGAACTGAATAAAAAAAAAGTTTTGATGGAATTATTTTCTTCCTATTCATTTACTTTTTACAATTAGTATTCATCATTAATTAATGCCAGGTGAAAAATAATTATCTACAATAGAATAAAAGTTATTAAACTAGTTTGTTGATAATCATATCTTTAAAAAGTGAAAAAGGTGCTGAAAAAATGTCAGTTAATTAAAAGTGAGCAACGAAAATTTTTAATTGGAAAAAAAATCAAATTCGTTTACAACAAATTTCATATGATGAACATATCAGTTAAAAATATGAGTTTCAGTTTTACATCAAATACAAAAAAAAAAAGCAATCAAACATTTTAGTCTGCAAGACGCTCATATGTGAAACACATTTTAAACGTTAAAATTATATATGAAAATAGTTTTATTGTAATAATGACAAAGGTTATTAGAAATGACTACGTGACATCATTTAACATTTTTTAATTTTCTTTTTGAATCAAAAAACTCGGATTTTTTCATTCAGATTTTTTTAAACCTTGAAACATTCGTATATTAGGGTTGGTTGGGGGTAGTGGGTCACCCCCCTAAAACTGAAATAGGGATGAACAACTCTCTTCAAACTCTCTTCAACTCTTTCAAACTCTTTTCCACAGATCATGTTAAATTTCATCACAGTAATTGGTTTAACATATATTTGGGATTCGTGAAATTAGTCATAGCACAGTAAAGCATAGTAAAAAAAAAAAAAAAAAAAATCTGATTTTTTTTTTTTTTTTTTTGAGTTTAAGCAACATTTTTCAAAGAAGTGTTTCCAGGTTAGTTTTTATTATTTTTTATGATAATTAATTTTTCACCTATGGTAGAACTTAAAGTTCATACAGCAACAAGAATTTTTGAATAAAATATTATTAATAAGTGTTTAAGAGGAGGGGTCCCACTTACCCCGTACATTTTTGCTATACGTGGTAAGTGGGTATTATACCCATCTACTAAGTAAGTGGGTATTATACCTACCCCCTCACAATGGAGTAATTGGGCTCCCCTATAATAATTAGGATTTCAAAATAAAGAGCAACTCTGATTAAGTATTTGTATTGGCGAAATACAAGACAACTCTGACGAGTTAGTATAGGAATTGATAGTAAAGCTAAAAACTGCTAAAGCTGGTGATTATGTATTTGTGAAACGGACATGACAGAAAATCCTTTCGATTTAAGTAGGTCTAATGTCCGAAAGTTGATGATACAAATTTATAAAAAAGTGTTGTATTTTCAAGAACGAATAGAAATAGTGACACTTTTTATTGGCATTGTGCAGATGATGTTGGGATAATTACTGAGGATGAAACGATGATGGTTCTTTTTTTTCTTAGCCAACTTTACAAAGACGCAGTCACTTAGTGTTTCCAATTTTTTTATTTAACATATAGTTTTGGCAAATTTACTCAAATTGATCTTAATCAACTGTATTCCGTTCATAAACACACTTTTATTTGTAAAAGTAAAATGTATGTCCCTATAGACTTTCAATAGAATTCACAAATGAAATTGCTTTGTTTTTCGTTTTAAAATTTTCCGTGATACAGATTTAAAAGACAGTAAATATCTTATATAAATGGAGGCATTAAAAAAAAGATTCACACTAAAAATGTACATACTTTATCATGTAAGACCGCATTACCGCATTTTTAGATATGCTTTATTTAAATTTAAATTAAAGGGGGGGACCCATTTACCCCATACTCACGCCCGGCTCCTGGGGTAGGCGGCCGCCTAGGGTGGCAGATTTTAGGGGCAGCAAATTTCGAAGTATGAAAATCTGTTTCAGCGCCATAAGATTCACTGCTTCAAGGCTAAAAGTACAAATAATTTAGAGTGTGTATCAGTGATTGGACATGCAAAGCATAGTTCGGAATATAACTAAAAATTCAATTTAGTTTTAGGGGCGGCAAATTGCGTGGTTTAAAAGTCTTTTGAAAATATTAACATCCGTTTCAATGATATAAGATGCACTACTTTATTAATGAAAAAGACAACTTAAAAAGTGTACCACAGCTTGTATAGGTAAAACTCATGTTATTATTTTATATTATGATTATTATTATTCAATGGGGGTGATTGGGGTGCGGCACTAGTCAATATCGCCTAGGGCGGCAGAACTACTAGAGCCGGCCCTGCCCTTACTATGGGGTAAGTGGGAGCCCCATCCGATTTTTTAAAATATATAATCGTTAAAAATATTTAAAGCATTATTTTAGAAAATAATGAAGAATTTTTGTTTATTAATAATATGTAAGATAAAATAAGACAATAAGTTTAAAATTTTTTGCTTCAAAACTTTATGCATAAGATTTCAAAAACGAACTATTCTCAAAAGGAATCCCACTTACCCCAACCAACCATACTTTACATTTAAAAACATAATATATTTCCCACATAATGGGTGAAACAGCAACTTTTTAGCTATTTTCATTTCGAGGCAGTAGCTATGTTTGAATAATAGGTATAAGTAGACTAGTTTTAACACAAATAATGTATGATTCAAAATAAATTTAGCGTTTAAAATTTTAAAAAAAGGTTCATAGAATTTTAATTTTGATCTTTTGGTGCAAGTCCAGAGGCATAGACCATAATAAATTTTGATCATAAAATGTCTGTACATGTACATTGTGCATAGTAATCTACAATTTTTCCACCAGTCTCTTCTCCCCTTTTTTCAAGCAGTTTTCAAGAAAAAATTTCTCTTTTTTTTAAACTGAAAACTGTCACACATGATGATAGCAGTTTTACAATGACAATTAGAAATCCTTCAGAACAAATTTTGATTATCAACCACTAGGTTTCAACTCTAGCTGCTCTGCCCCCCCCCCCTTCCCCCAGCTACTACCACCAATTCTACAACTATACTTCTAGGAAACAGTGGTGCCACTATTTCCTATTATTATATGTTTCATACCTTTTAGAAGATAAAAATCTTAAAATTTGGCAGTTTTCTATGTTTATCAGCTTAGAGTCGACAAAAGTTCTGAAATAGATTTAATTGGGATGAGTAAGGCTATTTTTAAAACTTGATTATAAAGCAGTCTGAACAGATGAACCTTTCAGCTTACTCTTAACATTAGCATTAGTTCTCAAAATATTCAATGAATTCTGAAGATTCATAAAAACGTTATAACGTTTAGACAAGATGCGATTTTGTTTTACGCTTTGCTTAATCAGGGGTGCCCCTCATCCTAAAGGGAAAGAGCACACACACCCTAAATGTCACGAAGTCCCCCCCCCTGATTAGGAGCTCCCCGAAATTGAGAAAAATACTCCTAAAAACACCCCCCCCCCCCTAAAATTTTCAATGGATCAGTCTGTGGCATGACCCCTTCCCCTCCCTTGGTGGGCACCCCTGGCTAAATGATAAGGTTTTCATCATTTTGTACATTTTTAGTGTAAAATAATGTGTTAAACAATTACTTTACTTAATAAGTTTACGTAATTACTTTACTTAAAGTCATGGTGTTATAAGAAAAAAAGCAATTTTTTATATATACTTTTTTCCGAAGTGTAATTTTGGAATAAAAGCAATATTGCAAGAGTAATCTATGTAGTTTAGCAAGCTGAAGTTAATATTGTATAATGCATGCACATTGAGAGCAATACATTCTAAAAATTCAAATTTAATTAATAAACATAAAATCAACTGATTTTAATCAATGATTTTGTTAAAAAAAAATTTTTCTTGATTTAAATCAACGGGTTTTTTTTTTCTAAATTACTTAATTTAAATCATGATTTTAATCATAACTTAAATCAAACTGATTTAAATCAACGAACACTGCTCAACATTAAGTAAGATTGTCAAGCAGTTAACAATAAGTATTAACAAAATTGAAAGCGTGTACGATTCCAAATTATGAACACATTGAGTATTAAAAAATGATAACATTAGGATTAAAAAAAATGGTGCTCATATTTTAATATCTTGTTGTCAGTCAAGAACTTTTTTTTAAAACGTTTTCTTAAATTAGTCAAGTGCATGCTTGCCAAAGTGACATAGTTCAATTCGCTTACTTATTCAATCATTTTAAGTATTAATTTATTAATTAATTAACAATTGCCTTATTCACCCCCAATTGATTTTATTTCAGAACTTGAGTTAACTCTGAGCCGATAAACATAGAAAATTGTCAAATTTTAGGAATTTATCTTAAAAAAAGTACAAAAGTTATCATTCTAGGAAATATAGTAGTACCAATGTTTCCTAGAAGTACAGTTGAATGATTGGTGGTAGTAGCTGGGGAAAGGGGGGGGGGGGATCCAGCTAGAGTTGAAACCCAGTGGCGACGAAATTTGTTCGCAAGGATTTCTAATTGTCATTGTAAAACTTCTATTACCATGTGTGACAGTTTTCTTTTAATAAAAAGAGAAAATTCTGTTTGAAAACTGCGTGGAAAAGGGGAGAGAAGGGACGGGGGGGAAAATTCTAGATTGCTATGCACAATGTACAAACATTTTATGATAAAAGTTTGCTATGAACTATGCCTCTGAACTTGCACTGAAAGTTCAATAATGATAATAGATATCTACAAATGTTTCAAGACTTAAAAAAAAATTGAATAAAAAAATTCGAATTTTTTGACTAAAAAAAATTAAAAAATCACATTCTCTGATGTTAAGTAGTCATTTCTAACCTTTATCATTTTTCAATAAAACTATTTTCATATAGAATCTTAACATAGGAAATGTGTTTATCATATGAGAGTCTTGCAGAGTAAAATATTTGAGGGTTTTTGTCTGTAGTTGATGTAAAACTCAAACTCATATTTTTAACTGATATGATCATCATTAAATTTGTTGTAAACGAATTTGAGTTTTTTTTTTTTTTTTTTTTTGAGCAATCACGATTGCTTATTGCTTTTATTTGACTGTTTTTTTGGCGTTCCTGTGATTTTATTTTCCCACCAGCACCCTCTGCAGCACCACCGTCGACCGGCCGCCTCACAATGCTGCTCCTATAGCGAAAACCGTCTCCAGGTTGCGTCAATATCCTGCACTTACACGCATGCATACACGCACGTACACACACAAACATATACACACAACACACACACATACACCTACACACACATACACACACTCAAGCACATACACACATGCTTACACACACATACCCCCCCCCCCACATACACATAAACATACACGCCTACATACACACACACACTCGTCATTGCAAAAAACATAATTTGAATTCAAGAGGTCAAAATTCAAATTAATTTTATTTTTATTTATTTTTTTTTTCATTCAAAAATTTTCGTTGTTCACTTTTAAATAACAGACATTTTTCAGCACCATTTTCATTTTTTTTAAATATGATTATCAACAAACTAGTTTAATAACTTTTATTGTATTGTAAGTAGTTATTTTTCACCTGGCATTAATTCGTATGAATGCTAATTGTAAAAAGTAAATGAATAGAAAGAAAATAATTCTATTTTAATGCTTTTTTTTTCCATTTCTAAAATACTTTTTTGCGAAGTTGACTGAATACTTTCATCAGTTTAGGTTACATGAACTTTTTTGTTCAGAGGATTAATTTTACATCCTCCAAATGTAACAAATACCGTAATTCCCAAGAACGTTCAATGTTTGTAATTTTTTCGTCCAACTTTAAATTACTGTTTTCATGAATCGTAGCTGTTAAATATATTAAGTTTCATGTGAATGCGCAATGTACTTATTCAGAATAACACAAATGAAAAAAACCTTTAGTAATGCTACCTTATTCTTGTCTATTTGAATATTTTTACTATTACTAACAATTACAGGCAATTTGAATTTTATCATGTTAAAATATTACTGAATTTGAAAATTTATTTATTCAACCATTCATACCAAGAGTAGCCAAAAATAATGCATTCTTCTTCTCTTTCCTTTATAAGATTGCAGTATCTAATTTAAATAATCATGCACGTAAATGAAAAAGTATTTTTTCATTTTTTTAAACCGTAAACAAAATTATTAGCCATTTTAATTATTCGAATATTTATTTTTTTGCTAATTATGAAGAACAAATGAATACTAAAAAAAAGAAAGAAGGAGAACCTCCATTAATAGGGCTTTACAACCTTATTCATATTATAATAATTTTTTATCGATACTCGTACATTTATTCACTAGATGGCAGCATAGTGGGTTAAGCGAAATCGTTGCCAAAGATAACTCACTAAACTTCTTAACCTGGGTTAACTTGTCAGTGCGAACAGGGTTTACGGTTTTAAACCGCCACTCCCTTGAATGGACTAAAATCCGCCCCTGCGTAGCACGGCAGTATTTATAAAATAACACACAATTATAAGCAACATTGCAGACAAAACTAACAACAAACAAACTTCCCGCAAATTTTAAAACATTTATTGATTTCCTATTTCTATTCCTATTCAGAGTCACAACTGACTACAACTGTATTTATGTCGGGGACTGCATACTAAGTGCCTTGCCTCCATTATTTTATATACCGATAGATGGCAGCACCATCACCGGTGGCCGCCATATGTGTACACCGCCCCCCCCCCCCCCTAGATTTTTGACCTATACCCAAACAGCACAAATCGTCCAAAAATCGTAGAAGTAATGTAACATCAACGTGATCACATGTACCGAAATCCTCTTAAATTCGTAGAGAACTGGTTGATAAAACAGCAAAATGTCGGCCCAGCACAGCGATTTTACGTGAAATCGGTGTAGATATGATATGACTTTCAACATTTTTGAGAGCAATTATCAACGTTTTTTGGATGCTTACAAAATATCAACGATATTTCTATTTTGGTTATATTGCACTCTGGAGGAGTTTTCAACGGATTTTAGACTTTAAATGGATTTATCTACTGATATTAGATGAACTATCAACCTGTTTCAGAGGATTTATCAATGATTTTCTCATGTGTTTGTGTGACGAAATATCTGCATAAATTGCATCTTGGTAACGGCCGTATTCTCAATACCGTCACAGAACGGAGATGAAACTCGGCTCCCCAAAACCGAGAAGTA
The DNA here is from genome assembly GCF_026930045.1 of Uloborus diversus. Taxonomy (NCBI): domain Eukaryota; kingdom Metazoa; phylum Arthropoda; class Arachnida; order Araneae; family Uloboridae; genus Uloborus; species Uloborus diversus. Next base: position 58,701,502 of record NC_072733.1, read on the forward strand.
AGGGAAAACTAGTTTCGAACGCGGTGCGTATTCTTCAAGTCATTTCAAGCACGATTTAGGGGAGCCGAGTTTTAACTGAAGGAGAAATGAAACGGCTGTTACCATTGGGTAGAGTGACTCACGTGACATTTTCTACATGACTGCATTCCACGTGGTAGTAAATTCGCGCGCAGAAGAATGATTAACATATAATAAGAATTGGGAGTAGCAAAATGGATCTAGTTCATGCAATTTTTTTTTATTAGACTCAATTTGCAATTTAAAGACATCAATGCATTTTTTTAATGTTTCTGTATAGAAACTTAAAAAGTTTTTTATCTTGTTATTAATTAAATGTTTTTTTTTCATCTTGTTATTAATCAAGATAAAATAAAAACTAATTCAATAATATAGTCACATTCTTGGCAAGCGTTTCATCTGGGCCGGGCTGTAATTTACGAATCCCCCCCCCCCCCATCTTTCCAAAAGATGTTTTATGTAAATATTAAGTTCGTGCTATTTTTTAGAAACAACTTATTTTTATTTTGGCGTTGTAACTATTAAGAAAACGAGTTTAATAATTACGAATAAATTTTATGTAAAATTTGCCCTAGACGCATATGTAACGAGCTCCGTCCAAGCGCAATATTGTGCTTTGTTTTCGTTGACATTTAATGAATTAAATATGATTTAAGAAAAAAAGGGAAAACTTCAGAGAATTAATTAAAATTTATTTATTTTACTAACTTTGAAATCCACTTTGGATGCAATTCCGGGGCAGACTGTTGTTCCCCCCAATCTAGATACGCTACTGATTAATATATTAATCTCTTTCTAATATTGAAAATCTGTCAGTCATAAATGTTTTTTTTTCTTGTGTGTGAAGTAAACATTTTTGAATAATATAGAAGCTTAATATTTTCTACTATGTTGTAAATGCATTTGAAAGAAAGAAAGAAAAGAATTAAAAACATAGAAAAGAAAAATAATCTATAATATTATTAAAAACTTGTTACAACGCTTTAGAACCCGATCCCTCCCCCCTCCATCTGTTCCATTTCATGAAACATTTGTTAACATTTATTGTCTTTAAAATCCATAAACTTATTGATATAAACGACACAGGGCAAATTCATAAACTGAATTTTGCCCTGCATTCGTTTTCCATGTGAAGAACTTATTTTTCCCAACAATATAGTCCTTTCTAAAATTTGAAAAAATAATTTTATATTTTTATCATCCAAAAATTCAAGGGCACCCATATGGGGAGGGGGGCAAGTGGGGACTCAAGCCCCCCCCCACCTCTTTAGAAATTACAACTTCCTTGCTTTAGTATTTTTTTCTTTGCTAAAATGTAAAAACATTTCTTTTCCAGCCATTATTGAATAAGTAAAAATGTCAAATTTTATTCGCTCTAAAATCTGTACTGAAATCGGTTTCCGCGGGAAAATATCCTGCTAAAACATATGGAAAATACCTGAGTCCCTCCCCCCCCCCCTCCTCTTAAAATTTTGCATATGGACGCCCATGTAAAAATTCCTTGTTATCATTCACACCTTAATTTTTACAATCACTTGTTTTTCAAAGCTCTTTCTCATCCCCTGTCTTGTAATTACATGCGTGTTTGTATGCAAAAATAAAGTCACATTCTAATTGCTTCTATATTTACATTCCCTAGCATAAAATCAAATGTTATTTCATCCATTGAGAATATTTTTCCACATTAATGTGTTCATGAAGCTAGTAATAGTAATTTCTTCTGCAGTTAAAAATCTCCTGAACCGTTTTATTTATAATTATTTGAAACAAAGAGAATTTTAAATTCGTTCAGGTATTATTGTGTTGCGCATTGAAATTTTGTGGAACATTCAACTTCATTCTGTCATTTTCTGTCTTGGAATGATTTATGTAATTCAGAGTCTCTCAATTGGACAAGATACCTTGTTAGAGTAAAAAAGTTGCAACAGGTACTACTGTTTAAGAAAGTAATTGATTTTTCCAGGGGTGCCCCCGCCCTCCCTAAGAGCAAGGGCACCCCCCTCCCTCCCGAACACTTCAAAGACCCCTCAAATTGGATGACCCCTCTAAAAAAAGAAGAAATTATTCCTTGAACAGCCCCCCCCCCCCCGAAAAATTTCATGGCATATTCTGCGCCATGACGCCTCCCCCCTCCTCCCACAGTCGAGGTGAGCACTCCTGATTATTTTGCTTCAGACCATTTTTTCATTTTCCCCAAACTCATAAAAATAATGGCAAGTGCTATTCTGCCACATTTTTCACAAATTTAAAACAAAACTTTAGCAATCATAAAAGCTCCGTTGTGACGTTATATGACTGTAATTCAGGGAAGAATTTGTTTAAAAAACTATTAGCGGTTTAAAAATTGTTTGACCTGCATTTTAAAATTGGAGCAATGCTGCATTAAAAAAAATAATAAGTTTTCGTGTTCCAGAAATTATTTGATAAAGGATAGTTTGTAAGGGACGAAAGTGTTCTAAGATATTCTCTCAGAAGTGGCATCTAATCCCTCCCCCCCCCCCCCAAATAGTTATTTTTTCATGCAGTATTCTTTTGTAACGTTTTTGTTGTTAATTGAGGCGAAAGTTTAAAATACGAAGAAACGGTGCGGCAGAAATAAATCAGATTTCCAAAAAAAAAAAAAAAAAATGCTTACCAATCGCAACTTTTCCGCACTACAGTGGCGTGGAAATAAAAAAAAAAAATGATTTTTTTCGCACCATTCTGTTGATTATTGCATTAATGTTTTCGGCCGTACTTTTTGATAACACCTATAACGAATGTTAATTCTGATTAAATTTTGTAATTAATCTTTGTTTCTCTGACGTCAAGTTAGCGAATGTTTATCAATAGTTTCTAGCATTTGCAAATCACTCAAAATAATCCAAACAGCCGTCGTCCATTTTGTTTGCTCACAAAGGAATGATGGGAAGGAAATCTAGTTTTAAACCGTCGAAGTAGCGGTTACAAGCCGAGCTCTGGAAGTGGGCGTTCCGTGACCGAGTTTAACGCCAAACCGGGATGGAGAATAGAGTAGTTTTTCAACTTCGAGGTTTAAGCCTCGGTCCGAGTTTTAACCGGAGTGGAGAATACCGGTGTAAATTAATTACCAATAATTTATAGACTGTTTCACTGTTTCACACTTTTTGAAAGTCTTAAAAACTTTTTTACCCTCAAACTTTTTAAAACAGTAATATATACTTAAGATTTTTTAAAATATCATTTGAATAAAATTCAAATTTGGAATATAACTCAATAAAATAATTAAGAAAGACAAGAAAAATGAAATAATTTTTAAATTAATTTCAAATATAAATAAATATGTATATTTTATTAAAATAATTTAAGAAAAAATGGCTGATGTTGACTATTTTTAGCGTTTTAAAAAAGTAATTTTAAAGATTTAAGACTTCCAAGAAACATGGCAGTAATCTATGAATCATTGATAACCTATTTTGTGTTCATATTTAAGTAGACAATAAACCATTTCTTTTGTATGCACAATTCGAAAATTTTATTCCAGCAATAATCTGAACAAACAAACAAAATAATAATAATAATAATAATAATAATAATAATAATAATAATATGAGAATTTTTAATTCAAAGCTATCTCTACGTAGTTCTTGACGATCAGAACATTGTTTCTTGAATTTAGAAAACATAATTTTAAAAAAACTTAAAAAGCAGGAAATTACTTACTTCACGTTAATACAAGAAGTCGCTAATTCATTTACACATCACGCTCGCAACAATACACAACCCGACAACTGACAACGTGGAAACATAGTAAATAGCCATTTTTCTAAACTGAAATTGTTGCGCATGAGCAGATTAAACAGTTTTCAGACACGTAAAAACTCGTCAAAATGATTACAAAATTAGAGATACGTTATATACCATAAATGTAAACTTTCAAACATATTTTGGATTTATTTTGAAGCCTGTGCCAATTTCGTACTTTTGTCAACCATATTTAGAAAAGCGCAACTACGTGAGGAAATCTACATCGCGTCGATATCCGTTTGTGATATGTCATGAGTTTTGCACAAGTTCAACGATATAACAACGAATATTAGAAGATCTGTGCTGTCTGGGGTAGCGACTTTGAAATGCTGGGCCTGATCATACACAAATTTGGATTAAAAACTATCTATTTCTCAAGGAGGAGTAGATATTAGATCACACATTCAGGGACGCCTGAAACTAAAATTGTCGGAAGCGGGAACTTCTCATTTTGCTACATGAAATTTCAATTTTATCGAATGATAAAATACGTGTACGCATACGTAATATACATACATAACATCTAATGATTGAAGAATCTCGATGCTGTAATGTTGTCCCCAAATTTATTGAATCGTCAGAAAAAAATTCCGAAAATGATTGTTGGGCTCCCTCTTCCTTTAAAGTTTTATGAGCCTACTTAAAACATGGGATCAGTTTTGATGTTTTTTTTTTTAATTTTACTGTCATGTTTTTTAGAGGACTGAGCTAGTGGATGACTCAAAAGAATTTATTCGGGGGGGGGGGTCTCCGCTTGCCGCTCATTGATCTCCGTGTCAGCCAAGAACATTATTCTTTTCAACTGATGGCAACCGTAAAAAATTGCTGCATGTTATGAAAATGAAAGTCGGGTAGCACGTTCGATACGTTCGGTTAGAGACCGAAAGATTCTGAGAGCGTCAGGGTGAAATAGTGCTATATCTTCGCCAGGGAGGCTATCTTCGCTTTTCTGTATGATTTTCTTATCGTTTATGCTGCCATCTAGTGAATAAATATACGAGTATCGATAAAAAATTATTATAATATGAATAAGGTTGCAAAGCCCTATTTAATGGAGGTTCTCCTTCTTTCTTTTTTTTAGTATTCATTTGTTCTTCATAATTAGCAAAAACATAAATATTCGAATAATTAAAATGGCTAATAATTTTGTTTACGGTGGAAAAAAAATGAAAAAATACTTTTTCATTTACGTGCATGATTATTTAAATCATGTTTTTTTGGCCACTAGAGGGCGCCTGTGATGCAGGGAGTGTTATTGCTGCTAATTTGATAAGTGTTTTCTTACTATAATTTTTCATTATTACTGTCTAGTTTTTAGTTTTTCTACTTCACTTTATCATGTAATTTAGTTTTATTGTGTTTTTGGGGCTCATTTTTGCTGTTATTGTATTCTTGAAGTGTTTTTGCAATTTTTGGAGCTAAGCCTAACATGTGGTGATCTCCTGGTTTTTGATCTTGTATGCTTTATTGGGTGTAGCAACTCTGTTTATTTACTGCTGTTTTTAGTATTTATTCTGTATTTTTTTTTTTTTTTTTGCATCTTTATCTTTCTGTTTTGCCTTTTGGAACATATTCACTGAGTAGAAATGGGTGTCATATGCATTATGAAAGAGGTAAAGAGTGGGAAGGGGGACAGGTGGATCTCTTGTGATTTATGTCATATGTTCTGCCTGTATAAGGGGGAAAATGAGTCTGTTTTTGAGGAGGATTATATTTGCACTAAATGTGCTAAACTCTCAGACTTAAGACTTAAGATGATAGTTTTGGAAGCCCAGTTAGCATTAGGGTGTAGGCCAGTTGTAGAGGGTATAAATGTTACAGAGATTCAGGGGGAAGTTTAAATGAGGAGTTAGATTGGGAAACTAAGGGTGTAATTTTGGGGGACTCTATGGTAAGGAAGGTAGGTAACACAGTTGGGAGAGTAAAGCGTAAGGTGGCTAGGTGTTGTTTACCAGGGGCTCGGATAAAAGACTTTAATATGGTTGCTGAAAAGAAGGGAGTATTGAATAAGGAAGGCATGGTTACTTTGTGGGTTGGAACAAATGATGTAGGCCACAGTAAAAATGAGGAGTTTTCTAGGGAATGGGAATCCCTGTTGGATAAAGCAACCAGCTTTTCGACGAATGTCCAAGTGGTTGGTTTGCTTCCCAGGTATGGAGTGCATAGGAGCTGGCTAAATCAACGTGCGAGGTGTATGAACTTGCTACTCAAGTCAATTTGCGAAAAGCGCAGTATCAGGTTCATTGATGTATGGAGTCATTGTAAACGGGATTGGATTGCTAGGGATGGCCTGCATCTGAGCTCTACAGGGGTCAAAATGGTTAGTGGATTAATTTTAGGGGCTTCGGAGTCAAAAAACTAAGTTGGAATGGGGGGGGGGGGCATGGTTCAAGCATCAGGTATCGAGAGAATGAAATTTTTTTGGGTATTGCTAGAAATGGAAATAAAGTGACGAACAAGAGTAGTAATGTTAACAATTGTAATTTAGGAAATTTCAGGGTGTTAAATAAAAGCAACTTAGGCATGCTTAAAGTTTTCTATACCAATGCTCGCAGTATTAGGAACAAGATGGATGAACTAAAAAGCATAGTTATGGAAGAGAAGTTGGATGTTATTGGAATTACAGAGACATGGGCTACCGAATCTGATGCAGAGGTATTACATATTGCTGGGTATAATTTGTTCAGACAGGATAGAGTAGGCAAAAGAGGTGGTGGGGTTTTATTTTATGTTAGAGACAATTTTATTTGCAATGAATTGGTCATAAATGATAAGCCTACTGATACTGATATGGTTTGGCTGGAGTTGATGAGCAGTAAGGGCAAAAAGCTACGCTTTGGAAACATTTATAGGCCACCTAATTCAAACCAGGGATAAGATGAACAGATGTACTGTATTATTAGTGACATGTCCAGTAAGGGATCTGTTATCATAATGGGGGATTTCAATTTTCCGGGTATTGATTGGAATAATTTTTATCCTGGAAATGGCAAAGAAGAGGAATTTTTAAAAGTAATTGGTGACTGTTTCTTAGATCAAGTTGTAACTCAGGGAACTCGAGAGGAGGCGATTTTGGATCTAGTTTTTTGTGACATAGGTAGTTTTGTTCTGGGGTTGTGTGTAGGGGAGCATATTGGAGATAGTGATCATAACAGCATTAGGTTCCGGGTTAAATTTGAAGTGTGCAAAGATGATAATTTTAGGTTTGTGCCCAATTTCAGAAACACTGATTTTGTTGCACTTAGGCAGAGCTTGAAAGAGGTTTTTTTCGTCAGGATTGGAAAATAGCGACGTAGATCAGCAGTGGGCGGGAATTTAAGGATAAACTTGCTAAAACGGTTGGGGACTATGTTCCATTTAGGAGAAAAGGTGTTAGTACCAAAATTTGGCCCATGTGGTTCTCCATGGAGACTAAAGAAGCTCTTAATTATAAGCAAGCCACTTTTCGTCAGTTTAAAGAAACTGGTCAGAGTGCGGAGAGGCTCCAGTATGGTAAGGCAAGGCGAAATTTTAAGTATTTGGTACGGATTCAGAAAAGGAAATTGGAGCAAAGGCTGGCAGATGACATTGATGGGAACCCTAAGAGGTTTTTTGCTTACGCTAATTCTGGGAAAGCACGAAACAGTCAAATTGGGCCTTTGGTTGATGAGTATGGAAATTTAATCCAAAACGATAGGGATATTGCAAATGTTCTAGATAACTTTTTTTCCAGTGTGTTTAACGATAACTGTATCTCAACAGTTGACACTAACAAGACACAAGCTATTATACAGCTTGAGGATTTTGTATTTTCCAGGGAGGAGGTTTTATTTCATTTGAAAAAGATTAAAGCAACTAAAGCTCTGGGATCAGATAATATTTATCCAAAAATTTTAGTTGAATGTGCAGAGGAATTAGTGGATGTTATTTTGAATATTTTCAATGCTTCTTATAACTCGGGGACGGTGCCAGAGGACTGGAAGCTGGCTAACATAACGCCACTCTTCAAGAAGGGGTCTAAAGGTATTGCTGGGAATTATAGACCTGTAAGTTTGACTTCGGTGATTTGTAAGATTTTCGAAACTTTGATCAAAATTAAGATCATGAAGTTCTTAGAGACTAATAGTCTGTTGACTAGTTTGCAGTATGGTTTCAGGAAAGGTAAATCCTGTACTACTAATTTATTGCATTTCTACGACAAGGTTACCTCAGATTTAGATAACAAAAAATGTGTGGATGTTGTTTATATTGATTTTCAAAAAGCTTTTGACAAGGTACCGCATGTTGCTCTTCTCAGCAAGTTAGCTGACATAGGAATTGGAAGAAAAACCTTACTTTGGGTTAGAAATTGGCTTACTGGTAGGAAGCAAAGAGTAGTTGTGAAAGGAAATCATTCTAATTTTAGTGATGGTTTAAGTGATGTTCCTCAGGGATCAGTGTTAGGGCCAGGGGCGGATCTAGAGGGGACCATGGGGGCCATGGCCCCTCCCAAAACCTTGTAATTGTAAGAATTTTTTTAAGAAAAAAAAAAAGAAAAATATTATGAGAAGATAACAAAATTTAACACTTGTATTTTACTGAAAAAGAAGTTTAGGCCTTAATTGGGAGAGAAATTATATCCCTATCCTCAAACCAAAACTTTTTCCAAAATTTTTCTCCATCTTTTACATCATTTCTTGATTCCAACTACAGACACTTGGACGATCTCTAAATGCTGCGGTTCTCAGAGTATACCTTTTGTTCACAAGACCAAAGAGAGCCTAAATGTTCGTTTTTATGGCTTTAATTTCGAAACTAGGAAGAGAACCTCCTTTTCCCATGCCCTTTCACGAATGCCTTGATATGTAGCAAAAAACTGCATTTTAAGTCTTTTATTTGGAAAAAGTGTCAACGGAAACTAGCTTATCCAGCCCTTATCCCTTAACTTGCTTAAAAGCAACTTAAATGAATTTTTTTTGGACTTCAATTACAAACGAGTTTTGATAGGACCTCCTCCTTCCCTAGTTTATATCGTGATGCTAGCTTTAAAGGGAGGTTTTTCGGAGGAGCTCACGAATCTTCCATCCCTTTCTAAAATCCCACACAGCACACTCGTCTATAAAACGACTATTTCTCGTCGAAACTCATCTAAAACTCATCTATACTCATCTACATCTAAAGGTGATATCTATTCTACGACTAATAAACGTCATTTCTAGATGTTCTATTAAACGTCTATAATTGGACGTCTATTAGTCATCCTTTACAGACGTAAATTAGATCATCCACAAGGGTCGTCTACTAAACGTCGAATAGAAGTGTCCAGTAGAATCAACACAAACAGTGATGGGTGAAAGCGGATTGCGGTGGTGCTAAATGCTGCAAAAAGTGAATTAAAAATAGTTCATTAGTTCATGTAACAAAGGTTAAAGGGCTAGAACTTTATTTTTAAAAAATATTAATGACAATGATGATGTTTATAATTTATTGACATAATTGGCAACACTTGTTGCTATGTTATTAGTGTTGAAGCACGTGCTTCAACGTACGTTGAGCAGCACCGCCGCTTTTTATTTCTGATATTTTAGCGTCTGTTTTATAGCGCCTTATTGATTTCGGTAAGCTTATTCATCTTGTTAATGATTTCTGTTTCAAAATGATATATGGAAATAAGACTGTTGGATAAAAATAATAAGCTTACACACATGAAAAATTGAAAATAAGGTTTTAAGTTTAATTGTGTAATTGCAATAAGTACTAAAAAATTGAACTGGCAGATTAGACAAAAATGTATGAATGTTAAAAGGTTAAGGAAAATGTAATGTGTCGTATAAACATTACAATTAAGAGTCCAGAATTGAAAAAAGGTGTGCTGCGTTAATAAGCGCACCTAGAAGACGTTTTTTAGATCATCTATAACTGTTCTTGGTAACGTTATCTAGCGCTATGGATATCGTCTATTATTGATCTAATTCCACCATTTTTCATCCATTGTAGTCGTCTTTTCGACGTGTACAAGACGACTTTCGACTGTGCTGAGGGGACATTTCGACGAGTTACAGACGGTTTTTAGATCAGTTATAGACGAGTGTTTAGACCAGATTCGACAACTTTTTAACGTCTATTCCACCAGTTTGTGTTGTGTGCAGGGCCGATCCTAGCAGGTGTGCAGAGTGTGCACCGCACTAGGGCAGCCAAAGCAAGGGGCGGCCGCGGGCCGCATCATATTGTTCTTATAATCAAACGAAATTCCTCAAGAATTTCTCACAAGATAACTTATAATAAATCGAATAAATCTGCTGAATTTTAAATGTTCAATTATCAAAGCAAGTGTCGATTTACCAACAGCAAAGCATAGTTTAAGAAAAATACATTAAACAGTGTTAGGGAACATTTTGTCGGTTGATTGTCCATTAATATCTACTCTTTACATGCATGCTTCATTTGGTTGCAAAATTTGTGACAGAACCGGTAATCAGGCATGGATACAGGGGAGGATAAATGAGGGAAATGGTTCCCCCCCCCCCTCCTAAAGCATGAAAGGATGCCTTCTAAAAGGAGCCCCGAGGGCGGCCAATAATGTTCCCCCCCAAACTTTTATAGACCTAAGCCATGAAGACATTTTATTTATAAAAAAAAAAAAATAGAAGCTATACCTATTAGATACTCTCGCAAGCATTTCAAACAACAAATTCTGTGTTCAACAATCGTGGATGCGGGGAGAGAAAGTGGAAGACTGCGACTCCCCTGAGAGTGAAACATATTTGAATGACGAACTAAATTTTTTAATTTTCCCCCTTTACGGTAATTTTTTCTAATTAAAATCCCGAATGGAGGACAGGGCTCTTGCACCGGGAAACAAATTTAAATGTAATTCCAAAACGAAGATCCAAAAGCATGCCATGACCTCCTTGACGAGACTAAAGACGACTTAAAATTGCGTTTCTAGGACTTAAATTTTGGAAAATTTCGCTGGTTGAACCACCGATCTTAAAGACCCAATTGAGTCTCTGATTCACCCCTTCCACCTTAACTTAATCCAACATAGGCAAAAAATGTTCAGAGGACAGCTTTTCCTAATGTCATCAAAAATTGCTTAACGACATTTTTTGGATTTCTTTTTCGAAATTTTTGTGGTGGAGGGCCCCGAAATCCATTCCTACCAAAGACAGTCTCAATTAAGCGTCTTTAGAGAGGCCTCTAATCCCACCACCTCTCACTTAACGTATTTAAAAACAAACTAAAATTGCGTTTTTCAAACATCAGTTTCAAGAACTTTCGGAGAAGCACCCCGGATCCCCCTTTTCTCCAACTCAATCACTATACACCACAAAATTTCGTTTTTAGACGGTTCCGTGGAGCCACAAAACCCTCCCTGCCAAAACTAGACTGAAAATGAATTCAGTTTAAAAAAACAGTTTGTGAGGGCACACTGAACCCCCGCCCCTCTTAGTCTCATTGTTCTCAAACAATACCTAAAATACGATTTTGGGACTCCAATTTCTAAGAAATTTCGGATTAGAACTTCCTGGCTTACGTAACTTTTCACGGCGCTAGGACATACCCATCAATGGTCGAGGTGAGGTGGACAAAAGTTCAATAGTTGTATTTTTTAGGTATTAATATCGAAAAATATCCGAAAGAGCCACCGAAGTTTCCTTTTTTCTTTAACGTCAAAGATAGTATATATAATTGCGCTTTTAGAAATATCCGCTTGGGATCCCCCAAACCCTTCCTTACCAAAAATAGCCCATAATGGATTTTAGTTTCGAAAAATATTTCGGTTCAGAACATTTTCACGTTACCCCTATCGTTTTCAAATATAGCCAAAAATGGGTTTTTGAAACAATAGTGCCGAGAAGCTCCCGGAGGAAGACTGCCAGATCCCCTACCGTAAGCAAAGACAACTTGAATTTGCGTTTTAAACTTCAATTTCGAAAACTTTCGATGGGAGACGATTGAATCTCCCTCCCTCTAGCAATGTCAAGAAAGGTTACTCAAAATTGCGTGTTTAAAATTTCAGTTTCGGAAAATTTTCGGGAAGAACGCCGATCCCTCCTAAGCTACTCTCAAAAAAATAGCTTCAAATTGATTTCAATTTTGAAAGAATTTTAGGAAAGAACTCCAACATTACTTTCCCCTGCAGTCTCGAAAAAGTTCTTAAAATTACTATATTTGACTTCAATTTTGAAAATTTCTCCATGCACCTTGAATATACCCGACTCTTTTGTCCTTGCAACCGAACACAACCAATGATAAACTAAAACTATTTTTCATACGCCAATTTCGATAATCTTCTCGGAGCAATCCCCCCTCCTCCGTCCTTCTGATGTCACCGAAGACAGACTATAAAATGCGTTTTTACGACTACTAAATTTTGGCATCTATTAATTTCTTCATAGATGAAAATTGTACCTAAGAAGTTTCTTACTATAAAACTTTTCTTCCTTCTTATAAGTTCATCATTCTTCTGTTTTTTTTTTTTTAAATTTTTTTTTTTCTAAATTAGAACTTAGTATAGAAATTTGACGAAAGTTTTATATGGACGTTAAAGATTAGTCAAAATATGCAAATTACTCTTGAGGGGCGGCATATTAGGTCTTTGCACACGGGCGGTCGACACCCTAGGATCGGCCCTGGTTGTGTGGGATATGTATAAATATAGTTAAAAATCGAATTTTTAGAGCCTCAAAGGCAAAATATTTCCAGGAAGGAAGGATTCTAAGCACCTTCACACTTCCTTTAATGTAAGCAAACATTACCTAAAGGTGCATTTTTAGGCTGGACAGCTGAAGAGCTAGAAGAGCACCCCTCCTCTTCTAACTTCTCAATGTATAATGACAGAATATTTTGGTTTCTAAGCTTTATTTTCAAAAAGTATTTTGGGTCCAGCGGCCGAAACCTGGCCTTTCTCCGTGCATCATCAAAAATAGACAAAATGCGTTTTTAGTTTCCTAATTTTGAAAAATTACTCGAAAATTTAAATTTTGAAACATTTTCGAGGGAGATTCTTAAACCCACCCCCTCACCTAATAATATCTCGATACCCCGAAAATTGAGTTTTTAAAACTTCATTTTAATAAAATTTCTGGGGAGTTATCAGGGCCCAATTTCCCAATAGGCAGAGTAGGCAGCTGCCTAGGGTGGCAAACCTTTCAGGGGCGGCAAATTTGCTATTATAATACACATTTTTTGAATTAAATTGTTATTCTTGAACGTAAAATATTAACATTCTTTCATTTTCTACAGAGACCACTTTTTCTGGTAATTTAATAATGATTACTTTCACACATCTTATGAAATTCAAATGTTTTTCAATCATGATATTTGTCGAATCGTCAGCAAAATTTGCCGAATAAAAATTTTTGTGGGAGATCACTGTGATCGGAGCGCCTCAGAATGTGAAACGATATCATTTCTTCATAAGTTTGACAGTTTGAATCTGGGAAACACCTTTTTTACGTTTTTTTGAGTCAAGGATATTTTGCTTCTTTTAGGGGGGGGGGGGGGCAGATTTCAAATTTGCCTAGGGGCGGCATGGAACTAAATTCAGTCCTGGGGAGTTTGTTCAAAAATTTCGGATGGTCCCTCCCAAAACAATCGGCTGGATCCGCCACTGGTTAGAGCCTCTTGTTTATTATATTTATGAATGACATCAATGAAAATATCTCTGGAAGCATGAATTGTTTTGCTGACGATGTAAAAGTTATGGGGATTGTCGAAAATGAAGAACAGGTAAAACAGCTGCAAGAGGATCTAGATCATATTACTAAGTGGGCAGATAAATGGGGTATGGCAGTTAATGTAGGGAAATGTCAAGTGCTACACTTAGGTCATGGAAATAAGCGTATGAGATATCGTTTACAGGGTTCAGTCATAAATCAGGCAGAAAATGTTATGGATCTGGGTGTCTTTATAAATCAGGACTTCAAGTTTAGTCAACAGTGCAGTATTGCTAGTAACAAAGCCAACAAAATGCTTGGGTTCATCAATAGATCTATTTCAAACAAATCTAAGAAAGTGCTTCTGCCTTTATATGGGAGTTTAGTAAGACCTCATTTGGAGTATGCTGTTCAGTTTTGGTCGCCTTATCTGAAGAAAGATATTTTTGTATTGGAAAGGGTTCAAAGAAAGGTAACTAAATTAGTAAGGAGACTTACTAAAGTCAGTAAATTAGTCAGATTTAGATCATCATACCAGACTTAATAGGCTTAACATGTATAGCCTGGAGCAAAGGAGAGTCAGAGGGGACATGATTCAGTTATTTAAATTTATCAAAATGAAAGATGTAAATGGATTAAATTTTTGCGGGGAAAGCAGGACAAGGGGTCATTGTTTTAAGCTATTTAAATCTCAGGCTAACTTGGAAATCAGGAAAAACTACTACTTTAGCAGGGTCGTGGGCACTTGGAATAACTTACCGGAAGAGGCGGTAATGAGCAAGGGAGTGGATAGCTTTAAGAGGGCCATTGACCTTCATTGGGGACTAATTAATTGACTAGGATCAGCCTAGCTGGACCCAGAGCCTGTTGCTGGTCGTCACATTTGTATTTGTATTTGTATATAAATTAGATAGTGCAATCTTATAAAGGAAAGAGAAGAAGAATGCATTATTTTTGGTTACTCTTGGTATGAATGGGTGAATAAATAAATTTTCAAATTCAGTAATATTTTAACATGATAAAATTCAAATTGCCTGCAATTGTTAGTAATAGTAAAAATATTCAAATAGACAAGAATAAGGTAGTATTACTATAGGATTTTTTCATTTGTGTTATTCTGAATAAGTACATTGCGCATTCACATGTAATAGACTTAATATATTTAACAGCTACGATTCATGAAAACAGTAATTTAAAGTTGGACAAAAAAATTACAAACATTGAACGTTCTTGGGAATTATGGTATTTGTTACATTTGGAGGATGTAAAATAAATCCTCTGAGCAAAAAAGTTCATGTAACCTCAACCAGGGCCGGACTGGGTGATCGACAGGGCGCGGGAAAGCTGAGTTGAAGGGCGCCGACTGAGCCTCCATAATATCTAAGAAATTAAGATTTAGTGCGACCATTTTAAAAGGATAAAAAATCATTGAGAAACAAATAAAGCCCTTTTTTGTTGCTGAAAATGTCTAAACGAGAAGTCATATTTTTTCAAGTTCAAAAATAGTAGAAGAGACCTCCCCCCTCCCCCCAAAGAGTGTTAGTACATCCCCTTAAATATTAATGATTACCCCCTAGAAAGAGACTCCCCTAAAAAAAGAGAGGAAAGACCACCAAAATACACCCTGAAAATTTGAATAACGTCGCGGGGGCGGTTGGGGGGAATAATTTTTAATTTCGAAGAATGAGAAGTTTTGCTAAATGTTTCTCAACAGAAACTTTTTCCGAAAATTCATTGCTTGTTCGTCTTTCTTCTGAAATGCATCATTCACTAGTTCAATAGCATTAAGTAACAACACCTCTTGCAGTGATACTTTTTTTTTTTTTGTGTTGTCGATTGAATTTTTTTCACTGGTATCTGCTGTTGTTTTAAAACATGACGCTATCATTTTATTACATGAATTTGTCGGTTCTTTAAGCTGACGAGATTTTCTCCGTGCGATCAATATTCATGCTCAGGGTTTTTTTTTCGTTTTGTCCCTGCATATGCTAGTTTGTCATTTTCGACAAAATGCTTCTGCAATTTAAAATTAAAAAGAGATATATGTACATGACAATTCAAATTGTTGTCCGTTTTCAAAGACTGTTTTAAAATATTTTTTTTCCACTTTATTGTGTTAAAGTTCAAAACTCAAAAAGAATAAATTAAAAATATCATTTCATAAGTAAATTTTTTTCTTTGGATTGTTAAAAATCTTTGCATCTCTGCATGGTGCTCTTTTAAAGCATTTTAGTTATGCAATTATTTTGAGAGTAGCAGCGAGTGGTAATGAATATCAGGCCATTGCTAGTTTCTATAAATGTACTTTTAAAAAAAAAGGTATGTTTTTGGATGAATAGCAATACAAAAAAGGAATTCTGTCATGAAGGGGAAACTTGATTTTACAAATTGGGTAAATCAAGAAATATTATAATTTATCAAAAATGAAAATTAATAAAGAGTAATTAAGATGGAGAATTTAGTGCGGATATAACATGAGACATGACATTAGTGATTAATTGATTTCAGTCCTCAAAATCAAAAGATTATTCGAATTATGTTTACGCATTTGTTTTGTACTTATAGTGTTGCTTGTTTTTTCTTTTTCTTTTTTTTTTTTTTTGCATCTCACATCTCAAATGTCAAATTTTATACGAATTATGCATTTGTAATGAAATTGACTTATGTATGCTATAAACTGCTGCTATGAAAATGAGTTAAAATATCATGATTTTTTTCTTAATGTTTGCAAGACATATTTTTTATAAATAAAACATAAGTAATATCTAGAGTCCTTAAAATCTATTTTTAAAGTCTGATTTTTTTTTTTCAAATCCTATATTTATTCATTTATTTATTAGTAACATGATCATGTCATAGCAAATATCTTGAGGGGAAATACAACCAATCGAACTCTAACTCATCCAGTGCACCTGATCGCCTTTTTGCAATACGTAATAAATAATATCATTTTAATAACACTGAAACTATTGGGAAAAGCTTGAAATTAAATTATTTGAGAAATCATTTTTTATGTATGGATATACATTTAAAATTACTATTATTGTTTGCGACCATTATAAGGAATAAATGAATTGATTTGATTAATCAATAAAACTTTTGCAAGAAAACTCAAAGATTTCAGTTTAAAAGGAGAACAAATAAATTTCTTGACCATGTCCAATTTCCCCTTGCCTCCTTTTTTCATTTAAGAATTCCTTATTTTTTTAAAGTAAAATTAAAATTACAAGTTTTTTTGTTAGCATAAGAAAACAAGAGGGTTCTTCGTAATGATATTTTTTCCTCCACATTCTTAAATCAGGATCTAATTTCTGAAAATTCATTTCAGAAATTCTCGCTGTCCAAAGTGTTATATTTTTAAAGTATATATATAGCAAAAACGAACATTTTAAACGTTTCTATTCATTTTCATGGCATTGTTGTCTTAAAGTTTCGAGAACTTTTTGAGTGTCAGATTTTGTTTTTGAAAACTGACGCGACCGACCTAGACAGAGCCGTCATAAAAACTACCAATCATATTAAAAACAGAGGGACGATGAAAAAAAAAATAGTTCAAGGACAGTCTTGATATTAGTAGTTTTTACTTTTTAAAATAATAGTTTTCAATTGATAACACAAGACCTTTCAATTTATCTGAGTACGTTGTTTTTTTAACCATATGTATTGTCGAAAATTTTGCAATATCATTTCATTTCGCAGCACATAGATCATAATGCCATTAATTATGAATCATAGATTGTAATTCTATAATTTAAGATTATACATGAAGGAAAATATTTTCGCAATAAAAAGAAAATGAAAACTGAAACGAGTAACCTACTGTTGAAAAGATCCTTGATTTAATATATCCAATTTTGCTGCCGCTTCAAAATTACTTGTTCACTAATGCAAAAATCTGATCCAAATGACTCTTCGATTCATGTAAGTAACGGCAATTGGACCTCTGTAGTCTAACTGCATAAAATTTATGATAGTTTTCCTCCCTTGTCCAACAGAAATCCACTGCTACGAATCCCCCAGGACCCAAGCATCGCAGATCCTTATCGATATAAAGCATCTTAAAAGGCGTTATTTAAAGCCATAAAACAAATGTGTGGTCTACATGTATGCTCCCTTTTTTCTGCTTACCAAAAGATAGTTAGTCTGTAACGAAGCATTCTTGTACTGTGCTCTTGCACAGTACAAGAATGCTTCGAAAGACCCTCATAAAATGCTTTAATGATTAGAATCTTTAGCTATTATTCTGTGAAAAAAAAAGTGTTGTTTATTTTTTAGGCTTTATACTGTCCTGATATGTAAAAATTAACTGCAGATAGAAAACGAATAAGGTTACTTCGATATTTCTCACATTACATTTCTAATATAGTCTTTCTTGACTCTTTTTAATATTTGTAATACCAGTAGCGTACCTAGCATGGGTGACACTCGGAGCGGTAATTAGTGATGTGTCACCCCTCTCCCTCTAAACGCAAAAAAAAAAAAGTTTTTCAATTCTATGTAAACATGAAAATATTACAATTTTCAGAAACAACTGTATTTGTGAAAAACAAAATTTTATGCGGGATAATATACATAAGGCAAATAAAAACTATAAATGCTTTTTATGTAACTTACCCAAGACGCATGTGTGCGTCGAGAGATCAAAAAAGTAAGGGGTCTGTGAAATTGTTCGCCTCGTAATTACTTTGAACTTATTTTACACACATGGAAAGCTAATGGGTTTTCAGTTTTTTGTTATAAGAGGTCACTACTAGGTCTAAGTATTGACAATATGAACCTAATTCTGAGTATAGTAGTACGTATTGATTCCATGGTGTGGGGTGGGAAATATTGGAGTACGGGGGGGCCTATCCCTGTAAAATTTTCAAATTAGAAGTCTTAAAAATGCATTTCAGCTTCATTTTTATCAAAAACTTGTAATTCCACTTTAGGTATCACCCCCCCCCCCTTCGCGACGTCACAAGTATTAGCTTTGCGTTTTACTTATTAACAACATCGTTATACATTCCTTCTTCAAACTCAAACTTCGTTTCGCTCATAATGAATTGCATTGTTTCATTGATGCAAAGTTTATCAATAATAACCTTCACAAGTCAACAGGATAGCGAGGGGTGGGGGGCGCGGTATCGAGCTTCATCTGAGGGAAAACACAGATTAAAAAACTTCCCAAAATGATATAAAGGCAGCATAAAATGTAATAATATTATGATTTTATGCAGAATTCAAATATTAATATTTTTAAGGTAGTATTGTAGCTTTTACATAAGGGCGACAACCCCCCACCGCCAGGGCAATGACGAACCTCCTCCAAATGCTACGCAGCGCTCCCCCTCCCGAGAACTTGACCCCCAAAATGAGATTTAAAAAATCTCTTAAGTTAACTCCTAACAATTTCAATGCCGAAGGTTATGCCATGACCCCCTTCCTTTGTACACACATCTGGCTAAAAAGACAGTGAAAGAATTAAATCCAACTAAAAAAACTGGAATATGTTTTGAACACAAAGATCTTGAACTGAACTTATAATGATTTTAATTGACAAAACTTAGTTTAAAATCGAAAAATATTTTATCTTTAAAATTTTTCGGCATCTTTATTGTGTTTAGTCCAGTAATTCCTCAAATGTGGCCAGGGGAGCCCTGCAGTCCTCCTAGGACCACATCGAAAATTAACTATTTTTTCTCAATTAATTTAGACTTATTATTTGTGAAACTTTTTTTTAAACTGCCTCTGCAGGATAAATAAGGGCTAGTCAATGCAGATACACGACTCGTATTTATTTTTGACTGCAAGTTACAAGTCATACTTTTATTTTGAGAAGGGCGCCATGCGAATATCTTAGTTCCAAAAAAGGCGCCATGACTCCAAAATCTAGGAATCACCGTGCAGTCTTGTCCTAAAAGTTATTTTGTGATGTGACAAAAAATACGACATCTGACTTCAGTCATCGTGTTCATCCATCCACTAAATTATTGCTTTTATGCGGCTTATTTCGACATTACACTATTTTTAATACGCAGATTTCAAAAAATTAACATTATTTGTCTTCTTGCTTCTATTGCACTCATGATCGTTAGCAGAACAGGGAGTCATGCTAACCGCTCTTTTACAGCTACTTAAGTACAGTCAATAAATCAAACCATTCTCGTATTCTTGACCATAGATATGTGCTGTCACTTTCACCCTCACATCCCTTTTTTATTGGAGAAACACCATGGGTCCGCTTTTGTCCTCAGAATTGAAACTTGGAGCAAAAGATAAGCCACAAACGATGCCCTGGGAGCAGACCGTTTACGAAACGAATGTGAAAATATTCACATGCAAAATTACTTCTTTGTTCCACATAATTTATTTCCATTTTGCTAAAACATTGTTTCGAAAAATAAGAAAAGAACAGAAGGGCGCCTTTCGAGAGGGCGCACCGGGAAAAGTCCCGGCCAACTCTATGGCCAGTCCGGGCCTGATCTCAACTGATGAAAGTATTCAGTCAACTTTGCAAAAAAGTATTTTAGAAATGGAAAAAAAAAGCATTAAAATAGAATTATTTTCTTTCTATTCATTTACTTTTTACAATTAGCATTCATACGAATTAATGCCAGGTGAAAAATAACTACTTACAATACAATAAAAGTTATTAAACTAGTTTGTTGATACTCATATTTAAAAAAAATGAAAATGGTGCTGAAAAATGTCTGTTATTTAAAAGTGAACAACGAAAATTTTTGAATGAAAAAAAAAAAAATTAAATGAAAATTAATTTGAATTTTGACCTCTTGAATTCAAATTATGTTTTTTGCAATGACGAGTGTGTGTGTGTGTATGTAGGCGTGTGTGTTTATGTGTATGTGGGGGGGGGGGTATGTGTGTTTGTGTGTAGGGGGTATGTGTATGTGTATGTGTGTGTAAGCATGTGTGTATGTGCTTGAGTGTGTGTATGTGTGTGTTGTGTGTATATGTTTGTGTGTGTACGTGCGTGTATGCATGCGTGTAAGTGTAGGATATTGACGCAACCTGGAGACTGTTTTCGCTATAGGAGCAGCATCGTGAGGCGGCCGGTCGACGGTGGTGCTGCAGAGAGTGCTGGTGGGAAAATAAAATCACAGGAACGCCAAAAAACAGTCAAATAAAAGCAATAAACAATCGTGATTGCTCAAAAAAAAAAAAAAATTCAAATTCGTTTACAACAAATTTAATGATGATCATATCAGTTAAAAATATGAGTTTCTGTCTTACATCAACTACAGACAAAAACCCTCAAATATTTTACTCTTGTACTGACGAAACGTACAGTACGCGAAACACCAAAACACATACCCAAGATCACATTAATTACAATTCTTTAAAGAAAGAAACAGCTTTATTCTTACTAGGTGGCATGGTTAAGATGCAGCATTGTAACACAAATACAATTGCAAGAATAGTGCTTTTAAAAGAATTTAAAACTACTCCTTGATCAAATACTAACTCTAAAATTAACCCCTAATAAAAGTTAAAATACATTAGTTATTACACGGCCAGAGTTTCCGCCTATACATATTTACAAAAGCACCAAGCCCAAATAACTCTCTGCTTAAAATTAACTAATATGAAATTTGCATTTTACACACATTATAAAAACTTTTTAACAAAAAAATTGAACCGCCGAAAAAACTGAAAAGCAAAAAATAATAAACCATTTTAATTAAACCTTAATAACTAAGTTCTTAAACTGATGTAAGTATACCTAAGTAGTTTTGAGTCGGTGCCAAACAAGCAAATTAATTATTTTTGTAAAGCGTGAGGCGCAGCGGTGGCGTATGGCGACACGCCCCTTCGCCGGAAAAGGCCGAGCGTTCACGAAGTTAAACCCGAACGTCGTCGAGAGGTCTCGAAGAAGCACGTGTCGAGTATTTGGCTGCTACTGAGCTTTTGCCTCATATACAACAGTCAAAATGTTTATATCATTGTTCATCATACTGAAGAAGGATTTCTCATCTTGTTAAAAGCTCAAATAAATGGTTTTGTGGATCATAGTATTATTCAGCGTAAGTATGGCATAACAACTGTAGCCGTTAATTGCATACATGATCCTAAAGATTTTTCTCACTGGTTGTTTGCCTCTCTCGTGCGAGGTCCCAAAAGTTTCAAAGCTCCAACGAGAGGTACTTTTCGTTGTATACGATCTACTAGTATTCATGATTTAATGATGGCGTGTGGAGGGAGCATTTTTTGAAACATTTATGTTTATCGCCGGACATTTCACATTACATTGCTAATTTTATTTGGTTATTTCTTTAAATTTAGGTAATTTAGGGATCTTTGTTTATTTATTGTTTGGCACCGACTCAAAACTACTTAGGTATACTTACATTAATTTAAGAACTGAGTTATTAAGGTTAATTAAAAACTCTAAATTATTACAAAAATATATACTTAGGTATACTTACATCAGTTTAAGAACTTAGTTATTAAGGTTTAATTAAAATGGTTTATTATTTTTTGCTTTTCAGTTTTTTCGGCGGTTCAATTTTTTTGTTAAAAAGTTTTTATTTTATAATTTTTTGTGGCTATAAGCTACTAATGTGGCTATAATCTGTATGCTTATATTTTTGATTACTTTTAAAATAGCTACCTACCTTACTTTAGCTATTAACATTATATATATATATATATATATATATATATATATATATATATATATATATATATATATATATATATATATATCGTATTTTAACG
The DNA here is from genome assembly GCF_026930045.1 of Uloborus diversus. Taxonomy (NCBI): domain Eukaryota; kingdom Metazoa; phylum Arthropoda; class Arachnida; order Araneae; family Uloboridae; genus Uloborus; species Uloborus diversus. Next base: position 58,723,623 of record NC_072733.1, read on the forward strand.
TATTTTAACAATTATCTGTTGCGTTACATAAATAATTTTAAAAAAGCAGGCTTTGTATACTAACGTGGGTAGGCCTACAAAAAATGCTGCTCGGATGAGGAAAAGATGTTTAGAAGAATCTATTAATGAGAAAGAAAAAAGGTTGGAAGCAAACAGAAAGAGAATTACATTAACACGTTCACAGGAGAGTTTAGGTCAGCGCGAGGAAAGACTGTCGAGAATGAGAAGCTACAATAACGATAGTTTATTGCAAGAAGGTGATAAGCAGCGCGCTCGTCGTTTAGAGATAAGAGAGCGACTTTCAAATGAGAGTGAAGAGCAACACGCTCATCGTTTAGATCTGATAAGAGAGCGACTTTCAAATGAGAGTGAAGAGCAACGCGCTCATCGTTTAGATCTGATAAGAGAGCGAGTTTCAAATGAAATTGAGGACGTCGTGTCTATACAATCCGTTCCATAGATGAGTCTCGTGAAATTGCTACCTATAGAAAGAAACCTCCAGATAATGTTGTCCCGAAAGATGTGAACAATTGTGGTGGACTTTTATCAGAGGTAAAACTTGCTGCCGAATCTCGTGTGATGTTGAGACGTAACATATCAGTATCTGACGGAATCGTCAATGGTGCAATGGGTATTTTAAAAAAAATAAAATGGCCATCAATACGTAGGGATCAACTAGAGGAAGGAGAATTACCGGACTGCATATTAGTTAAGTTTGACGATGAAAGCATAGGAAGCAGACTAAAAGATAGCGATGGTTGTGTCGCCATACCTCCAGTGGTTGCAACTTTTCAAGGAACGAAAGGTTATGGTGACATTGAGCACAGGATGTTGCCAATAATTCTATGCTGGGCCGTCACGGTACACAAATTGCAAGGTACGAACCTTGATAAAGCTGTAATAGACCTCGGAAAGAAAGTGTTTGCTAAAGGACAGGCATATGTGACACTGAGTAGAGTAAAAACACTTGAGGGTATTGCTTTATCTGATCTAGAGCCAAATAAGTTACTACACAAACCTCACGATGAACGAGCTTTAGCAGAAATGCAGAGACTGAGAGCTCTAAATCAAGAGACTGACAAATCTAAAGCTCATTCATCGTGAGTTTTTTTGTTTTTTTTTTTGTAATACACAACTCAGTAATAAAAAATCTGTGAGCGAACAATAAATCACTCCTAATATCTCACCTTTAGATAAGGAATTTTTCCAAATTTACATGGGACCAAATTCTAGGTATACTCTTTCCAATAAAAAAACAACTATCGAAATCAGACTATTCTGTAAAAGTTATGCGTCGTCTTACACGAAAAAAAGTAAAAAACCTTTGAGTGAACAATAACTCACCCCTGTTTTCCATCCTTTAGGATAGGAAATTTTTTTCCAAATTTATGTGGGAACAATTTCTGGGAAAATTCTTTCCAATGAAAAAATAACTATCAAAATCGGACGAACCTGTGAAAAGTAATGCCTGGTCATACATGAAAAAAAAAGAACTTATATATACGGGTCGACTTGAGAACCTCCTCCGTTTTTTTCGTCGGTTAAAAAACTAATCCTAATTACAAATACCAGAGATTGAGAGGTCTACACTGCCGTGGGCAGGTCAAAGGCAGTAACTGCATTTTTTTTTCATTTCTTTTTTTTTTTTTTTTTTTTTGCATTTTGTCATCTATTGTACGTTAGCTTTGTTGTACAAACTAACTTATTTGGTTTCCGCTGAAAAAAATATATAACTCCAACATTTTCTTATTGTTAACACTACTGAATCCAACACACATTTCTTCAAATATATCGAAAACTCATTTTTGCAGATACTGCCGCTTACCTGCCCACGGCAGTACACACGAGAGACATACAGGTCTGAAGCTCATTCATTGTGAGCTTTTTTTTTTTTTTGTAATACCCAACTCAGAATCAAAAAATCTTGGAGTGAACAACTAATCACCCCCTCTCCCCCCCCCTTAGGGTAGGAATTTTTCCCTCAAACTTATAGGGGAATTACTTCAGGCTATACCCTTTCTAATAAAAAAAGAATATCCAAAATCGGACTATTCGGTAAAAAGTTATGTGTGGTCATACATTAAAAAAATATATATATATACGTGTCGACTTGAGAACCTCCTCCGTTTTTTCGTCGGTTAAAAATAGTATGTCACCATCACTAAACTTCGCCCTATTTTTTCATACAAATCCTGAATATAAAAAATGTTTGACGACTGGCACTGAAAACTAACCCTAATCACAAGTACCAGAGATTGAGAGGTCTACACTGTCGTGTGCAGGTAAAGGGCTATAACTGCAATTTTATCTTTTTTTTTTTTTTTTTTTGCATTTTGTCATCATTGTTTGTACGTTAGCTTTGTTGTACAAACTAACTTATTTGGTTTCCGCTAAAAGAAATATAATTCCAACATTTCCCAGTTGATAGTACTGAATCCAGCGCACAATTCTTCAAATATCTCGAAAACTCATTTCTGCAGATACTGTCGTTTACCTGCTCAAGACAGTACACACGAGAGACATACAAGTCTGCATCTCATTCATCGTGAGTTTTTTTTTTTTTTTGTTATACCCAATTCAGCATCAAAAAATCTTAGAGTGAACTACTAATCGCCCCCCTTTCCCCACCCTTAGGGTAGGATTTTTTCCCTCAAATTTATATAGGAACAACTTCAGGCTATACCCTTTCCAATAAAAAAAAAGAATATTCTAAATCGGACTATTCTGTAAAAAGTTATGTGTGGTCATATATAAAAAAATTTGTGAGTGAACAACAAATCTCTCCCTTTTCTCGCCCTTAGGGTAGGAATTTTTTCTTCAAATTTATATGAGACCAACTTCAGGGTATAACCTTTCCAATAAAAAAAGAATTATCAAAATCGGACTATTTTGTAAAAAGTTATGTGTGGTCATACATTAAAAATCTGTGAGTGAACAACAAATCAACCCCCTTTTCCCACCCTTAGGGTAGGATTTTTTTTTCAAAATTTTTATGGGACCACCTTCGGGGTATACCCTTTCCAATAAAAAAAGAATTATCAAAATCAGACTGTTCTGTAAAAAGTTATGCGTGGTCATACATTAAAAAAAAAATATATACGTGTCGAATTGAGAACCTCCTCCGTTTTTTCGTCGGTTAAAAATAACATTAGCCTGTAACAACATAATACCACAATTTGCACAGATTAAAAAGTTCTCATGTAATACATTAAAACATTACTTCACAGGGGTTGAATTCTACGACGAGGCATCAAACACTAAAAATCTCACCCGCTGTACAAAAGGCACCAATTCGACCTTGCTTCAAAGATCTAGCGTAGGCTGAATGATTTGAGGATTCGCCCGCTGCCGGTAGCTCCGAACTCCAATTCCTGCTATTCATTTTCACGGGCCACAAGACTTATAATTTCCAACCATCCGATGCGTTCATTAGCTCCCAGGTCTGGTCCATGGGGCCTCCACTTCCGACACAGCGATGAATTTAGTCTGGCAGAAGACTCCGATAGATTCTTGGTTCACTTATGTGATGCCGAGACTTCACATCTTAGCGAGGAACATTTATCTGCACTTAACCTTGCAAAGGGCCATCCCCACATTCACCATTTTAACGAAACTCGAGAGGCTGTTTCAGCCACGCACGCAAGGCGAGATGATATGCGTAAAAAAGGAAACTTTAGCTCTTTCGTACTGCCTTATATCCATTGCGTCATTTCCAACTGTTGCCACTACGCTTTTGGGCAGTACAAATGCCCTCCCCCTTAAAAAAAATATACACAAGTATATTTTTATTGAACAACTCTTCCATTCACTCTAGGCCGCAAATTATAAGGATGCATAACATGTGGGACAAAACGACCTAAGAGACCAGGCATCATTTGAACATCAAGAGGCAAACTCCCAGTTGAATTTCCCTCCTCTTTTGTATTTTCTTGTTGTGTTTGACAACCTTGTTGTGACTTGTTTGACCCATATCTGTGGTAGCAGTATCCGGGTCAACTAAGGGAAATCTGGGAGTGGCCAAAGCAATATTCTCTATATGTACCACCCTGACGTAATTTGATTTCTTTGCGTGCCTAATTTTTACCACTACTGGAGAGATAATTTCAGAAATTAGAAAAGGACCTTCATTATGTTTACTCAATTTTTTTGAGCGCCCTGGCTTCACAGCTGGATTATACCAAAATATTTCATCCCCTACTTTAAATTGCCGTATTTTACTTTGCCTTTCTCGTCTGTTTTCATTTGTCTCAGCCGCATTTTCCAAATTGTGTCTCACTGTGGCGTATGATTCATGCAATTTCTTCAGTAGCTCATTAGCATAATGCATATTATCCGCATAAGAAAAGGGGGTCGCCTTTTCCAGAAACTCATGAGGCAGATTTAAATTTCTTCCATACATCAACCATGCCGGTGCAAAACCGGTCGACTCGTGTGCAGACGTTCTATACGCCAGGAGAGCAAAGGGCAATTTTATATCCCAGTTATCATGTTCGGAATTTACTATATGCGAAAGCGCATTACCTAACGTTTTGTGATATCTTTCCACGCACCCATTACTCTGTGGTCTCCACGCCAGGGTATCTAATTTTTTTATATTCAAACTCCTTCCTTATATGGGAATATAATTATATACTTCCTTCATTGCATTGCTTAGCAAATTCAACCCCCGGTCTGAAAAAAATTTTTTTGGTGTCCCATAACGACTAATGAATTGCATCACTACATCCGCGATGACATCACTGCCTATCGTAGACACAGAAAGCATCCACCCACCTTGTAAAATAGTCAGTAAAGGTAATGATATATCTATTACCCCTTTCAGTGACAGGCAAGGGACCTACTATGTCGAAAGCGACTTTTTCGAATGGACCTGCCGGAATAGGAGCTCTCTGCAATGGAGCCAAACACCCTGGCAGATGTGCCCTTCGTTCCATACAACTCTGACACGACTTCACCCAGTTTATGATTTGAGCCCCCATTCTCGGCCAATAAAACATACTTTTGATTTTGTTAGAAGTTTTCTTAATCCCGGGATGACACGCTTGCGGACTATCATGATAAATCTCACATATTTTTCGCACCAACGATTGTGGCACAACGTACCTAATATCTTTTTCCCCCTTGGAATTTCTGTTTCTGCATACCAAAATTTTATCCTTCAAGAAAAATTCCAGTTTATCCGGATTTATCCGGCTATTTTTTAACAGGTTGTTCTTTATCCTAATACATGCTCTATCTTTTTCCTGTTCCTCCCGCAATTTTTCAACCGAAATTTCAGCCTTAACCGGGCCCGTCTCACTCAATTCATTGAATTGAACCTCCCTATTTTGTGTCTCATATTCAGAAACATTTCTGGACAAAAAATCCGCCACCGTGTTAATTTTCCCTGGCAAATATTTTATTTCAAATTCGAACTGGGAAAGCGATAAAACCCACCGGGCTATTCTGCAGAATGAATCCTTAAGCTTAAAGCAGCTAGTCAGAGGCGCATGATCCGTGTACAAATAAAATAGTTTTCCCAGCAGATATTGTTTAAAATAATTGGCAAAATACACAATGGCTAAGGCCTCTCTTTCAGTCGTCGAATATCGAGTTTCCGCAGAATTCAATTTCCTACTTCCAAAGGCCACGGGTTGTGGAAATCCTTCTGTATCCAACTGCGCCAGGACGCAACCTATCGCAATCTTACTTGCATCTGTATACAAGTGAAAGTCTTTCTTCATATCCGGCAGATACAAAAAGGTGTCATTCATCAGAGCCAGTCTTAAATCCTCAAACTCCTCCTCCGCCTGTTCATTCCATTTAAACCCCTGTTTCTCTTTCGTTAAATTTGTTAAACTAACTGACCGCCTAGCAATATTTGGTATAAATTTTCTATAATAGTTTATACATCCCAAGAAAGATCTCACTTGTTTCCTATTCTTTGGAATTTGAAAATTCTTTATAATATCAATATTTTTTTGATCCGGAAAAACTCTACCTTTGCTAATTTTAAAACCCAGGTATTTAACAGTTTCAGTCAGAAAAATGCATTTATTTGGCTTTAATTTTAACTTATATTTTTTCAATCTGTCAAATACTGCCTGAAGTTTCGGAAAATGACTTTCAATTGAATTACTGCTAACTATGATATCATCAATGTAAACTCCGATATTCATGGGATCCAAACCAGAAAGTATAACACTCATAAGTCTCTGAAAGGAATTCGCACTTGTCCTTAGACCGAAAGGGGTGCGAGTAAACTGGAAAAGCCCTTTCTGTGTTGTAATTGCCAATTTCGGTCTATCTTCGGGCACCACTATTTGTTGAAAAAATCCACTCGTCAAATCTAAAGTTGTAAAAAATTTTCCGTATTCTAACTTATCAATTGCTTCATTAATATTTGGTATGGGATAGGAATCGGGCACCACTTTCATGTTGAGGCCGCGAAAATCGACCACCAATCTAAATTCCCCTGAGGTTTTTCTTACAAGTAGAACGGGTGCGGCATAAGGTGATTCGGATGGTTCCAAAATTCCTGCCTCTAACAAGATATTTAACTGCCTATCCATTTCATCCCTTAAGTTATAAGGGACCCTGTATGGTTTCTTCTTTACCGGATTTTCATCCGAAAGTGGAATCTTGTGTAGTACAGCATCGCATCCCTGCAGGTCCCGTACTGAGCTTGCAAACACCTCTTTATTTTTATTCAGAAATTCTATCATTTTATTTTTTATATCAGGCTGCAAATGATCTAACCTAAATATATTACTCCACTCTAAATCGGCCTCGTCGCATTCCCCAAACCGCTCCTCGTTTTCCACAAAATACATGTCATTCATTATACTCTCAGCTTTAACTACTTCTTCGCATCTGACCAACTTTGTTTGTTTGTTAATATGAATAAATTTATCTGTTGGGTTCATTATCAGGACCGGAATTCCATCTTTTTGCGCTCCCTTACTTATAGATCGGGCAATTAAGAAGTTCTTTTCCTGTTGATTATATGGTTCTATCATTATAACCTCCGAACCTAATGTATTTTTCAAGTTAACCTTTGCGACAGACTGTGAAAAAGGGGGCAAGGTGATTTTTCTGCATATATGACCTATTTGGCCCTGACTCCCATTTCCAATATTAAACATAGCGTCTGTTTGCTCCGAATTTTCCCATGAAATCATTTCATTGTTTATTTTTACCGTTTTTTTCTTATAATTGATGATACATCCGTTTTCAACCAAGAACGGCTGACCCAAAATAACTTTAAAATTTTTTGAAATATCTTTTGAAATTACATAAAAATCCGAATTTATAACTATCATTTATGGTCACGTAAAGATGGACTTTTTTAAGGATTTTTATAGCCTCTTTCGCAACGGTATTTATCCACAACGAGCATGGTTGACAGTCTGACTCCAATGGTATACAGCCCTCCTCAATTAAATTCAACGTCGCCCCCGAGTCGCATAAAGCCCCCATCTTGTTCTGGCCAATCTTAACCTTTATAACAGGAAGCTTTCCCTTTTGCCCATTATTTATACGCACCCCAGGGATTAATGTTTGCGTTTGTGCCGACCAGACCCCCTGGTCTAGTTTTCCGGAAGTTGATTTTTTTGTGTGCTCGTATCCTGGATTCGTTCTACAATATCGAGCTATATGTCCTATTCGCCCACATTTAAAACAAGTTGCACTTACTTTTATTTCATTACCCCGGCATCTATGCCCCTCCAACAGCTCAACCCTTTTTGTTAGATAATCCATTTTCTCTAACAAGGTATTAAACCCGTCGCTTACTTTATTATTTTCTGTATTCGTTTGATTTATCCCAAACACTGACTCAGAATTTGCCTCGAAATGTTCAGATTGATTTAAAAATGGATTATCGGCGGATTGTGCTGCCCTCCAGGCAATTTCTTCACGACCTGCATAATCTTTGAGTTCTTCCAAATTTTTTGGATTTCTGACAATTACTCCCCTCAAGATTTCAGGTCGCAAATTTGCAAGAAGCATGTTCATTAACATGTGTTTACGCTGACTTTCCACTATTTCTTTAGATTCATTTCCGAAATCTAGCATTTTGCTTTTCGCATTAGCCCTTGCGATAAACCTCTCCACTGGCATATTTGGTGGCTGCCGGAATGCCATAAACTCGAAAAGGGCCACGCTTGGGGGCGGCTTGCTAACAAATTCTCTGAAAAGGACCAGTTTCAATGTTTTAAAATCACTAATTTCGTCGCGAAACTCATTGAAACATTCCCTAGCGTTTCCAAACAGTCTATCTCGCGCCACGAAATATTTCTCCGAATCAGACCAATTCCACTACAAAGCCGAATCCTCTATCCTTTCAAAAAACTCAGGAAGAGGAGTTTCACTATTAATACCTTTAAACACAGGTATCATTGATAGATTCATTACAGATAAGCCGTGAGGTACAAAAACTCCTGATGCCTGGTCCTTGGCCATCCCTTCCTTATACAATACGCAAAAACACACAAAATTACAAATTTAAAACTTGTAAAAACCACCACATATTATACACCGCTAATATGTTTTTTTTTATAAAGCTGCAAGAAAAGAAAGCCACGGCACCATTTTTGTACTGACGAAACGTACAGTACGCGAAACACCAAAACACATAACCAAGATCACATTAATTACAATTCTTTAAAGAAAGAAACAGCTTTATTCTTACTAGGTGGCATGGTTAAGATGCAGCATTATAACACAAATACAATTGCAAGAATAGTGCTTTTAAAAGAATTTAAAACTACTCCTTGATCAAATACTAACTCTAAAATTAACCCCCAATAAAAGTTAAAATACATTAGTTATTACACGGCCAGAGTTTCCGCCTATACATATTTACAAAAGCACCAAGCCCAAATAACTCTCTGCTTAAAATTAACTAATATGAAATTTGCATTTTACACACATTAAAATAACTTTAGCCTGTAACAACATAATACCACAATTTGCACAGATTAAAAAGTTCTCATGTAATACATTAAAACATTACTTCACATTGGGGTTGACTAAGTTGACAGGGGTTGAATTCTACGACGAGGCATCAAACACTAAAAATCTCACCCGCTGTACAAAAGGCACCAATTCGACCTTGCTTCAAAGATCTAGCGTAGGCTGAATGATTTGAGGATTCGCCCGCTGCCGGTAGCTCCGAACTCCAATTCCTGCTATTCATTTTCACGGGCCACAAGACTTACAATTTCCAACCATCCGATGCGTTCATTAGCTCCCAGGTCTGGTCCATGGGGCCTCCACTTCCGACACAGCGATGAATTTAGTCTGGCAGAAGACTCTGATAGATTCTTGGTTCACTTATGTGATGCCGAGACTTCACATCTTAGCGAGGAACATTTATCTGCACTTAACCTTGCAAAGGGCCATCCCCACATTCACCATTTTAACGAAACTCGAGAGGCTGTTTCAGCCACGCACGCAAGGCGAGATGATATGCGTAAAAAAGGAAACTTTAACTCTTTCGTACTGCCTTATATCCATTGCGTCATTTCCAACTGTTGCCACTACGCTTTTGGGCAGTACACTCTGCAAGACTCTCATATGAAAAACACATTTCCTATGTTAAGATTCTATATGAAAATAGTTTTATTGAAAAATGATAAAGGTTATAAATGACTACTTAACATCAGGGAATGTGATTTTTTAATTTTTTTTTAGTCAAAAAATTCGAATTTTTTTATTGAATTTTTTTTAAAGTCTTGAAACATTTGTAGATATCAATTATCATTATTGATCTTTCAGTGCAAGTTCAGAGGCATTGTTCATAGCAAACTTTTATCATAAAATGTTTGTACATTGTGCATAGCAATCTAGAATTTTTCCCCCAGTCCCTTCTCTCCCCCTTTTTCACGCAGTTTTCAAACAGAATTTTCTCTTTTTATTAAAAGAAAACTGTCACACATGATGATAGAAGTTTTACAATGACAATTAGAAATCCTTGCGAACAAATTTCGTCACCACTGGGTTTCAACTCTAGCTGGATCCCCCCCCCCCCCCCTTTTCCCAGCTACTACCACCAATCATTCAACTGTACTTCTAGGAAACATTGGTACTACTGCATTTCCTAGAATGATAACTTTTATACTTTTTCAAGATAAATTCTTAAAATTTGACAATTTTCTATGTTTATCAGCTCAGAGTTGACTCAAGTTCATAACTAAAATCAATTGGGGGTGAATAAGGCAATTGTTAATTAATTAATAAATTAATACTTAAAATGATTGAATAAGTAAGCGAATTGAACTATGTCACTTTGCCCAGAATGCACTTGACTAATTTAAGAAAACGTTTAAAAAAAAAGTTCTTGACTGACAACAAGATATTAAAATATGAGCACCATTTTTTTTATTCCTAATGTTATCATTTTTTAATACTCAATGTGTTCATAATTTGGAACCTTACACGCTTTCAATTTTGTTAATACTTATTGTTAACTGCTTGACAATCTTACTTAATGTTGAGCAGTGTTCGTTGATTTAAATCAGTTTTATTTAAGTTATGATTAAAATCATGATTTAAATTAAGTAATTTAGAAAAAAAAAAAACCCGTTGATTTAAATCAAGAAATTTTTTTTAACAAAATCATTGATTAAAATCAGTTGATTTTATTTTTATTAATTAAATTTGAATTTTTAGAATGTATTGCTCTCAATGTGCATGCATTATACAATATTAACTTCAACTTGCTAAACTACATAAATTACTCTTGCAATATTGCTTTTATTCCAAAATTACATTTCGGAAAAAAGTATGTACAAAAAATTGCATTTTTTCTTATAACACCATGACTTTAAGTAAAGTAATTAAGTAAACTTATTAAGTAAAGTAATTGTTTAACACATTATTTTACACTAAAAATGTACAAAATGATGGAAACCTTATCATTTAGCCAGGGGTGCCCACCAAGGGAGGGGAAGGGGTCATGCCGCAGACTGATCCATTGAAATTTTTAGGGGGGGGGTGTTTTTAGGAGTATTTTTCTCAATTTTGGGGAGCTCTTGATCAGGGGGGGGGACTTCGTGACATTTAGGGGGTGTGTGCTCTTTTCCTTTAGGATGAGGGTCACCCCTGATTAAGCAAAGCGTAAAACAAAATCGCATCTTGTCTAAACGTTATAACGTTTTTATGAATCTTCAGAATTTATTGAATATTTAGAGAACTAATGCTAATTTTAAGAGTAATCTGAAAGGATCATCAATTCAGACTGCTTTATAATCAAGTTTTAAAAATAGCCTTACTCACCCCAATTAAATCTATTTCAGAACTTTTGTCGACTCTAAGCTGATAAACATAGAAAACTGCCAAATTTTAAGATTTTTATCTTCTAAAAGGTATGAAACATATAATAACAGGAAATAGTGGTACCACTGTTTCCTAGAAGTATAGTTGCAGGATTGGTGGTAGTAGCTGGGGGAAGGGGGGGGGGCAGAGCAGCTAGAGTTGAAACCTAGTGGTTGATAATAAAAATTTGTTTTGAAGGATTTCTAATTGTCATTGTAAAACTGCTATCATCATGTGTGACAGTTTTCAGTTTAAAAAAAGAGAAATTTTTTCTTGAAAACTGCTTGAAAAAAGGGGAGAAGAGACTGGTGGAAAAATTGTAGATTACTATGCACAATGTACATGTACAGACATTTTATGATAAAAATTTATTATGGACTATGCCTCTGGACTTGCACCAAAAGATCAAAATTAAAATTCTATGAACCTTTTTTTTAAATTTTAAACGCTAAATTTATTTTGAATCATACATTATTTGTGTTAAAACTAATCTACTTATACCTATTATTCAAACATAGCTACTGCCATGAAATGAAAATAGCTAAAAAGTTGCTGTTTCACCCATTATGTGGGAAATATATTATGTTTTTAAATGTAAAGTATGGTTGGTTGGGGTAAGTGAGATTCTTTTTGAGAATAGTTCGTTTTTGAAATCTTATGCATAAAGCTTTGAAGCAAAAAATTTTAAACTTATTGTCTTATTTTATCTTACATATTATTAATAAACAAAAATTCTTCATTATTTTCTAAAATAATGCTTTAAATATTCTTAACGATTATATATTTTAAAAAATCGGATGGGGCTCCCACTTACCCCATAGTAAGGGCGGGGCCGGCTCTAGTAGTTCTGCCGCCCTAGGCGATATTGACTAGTGCCGCACCCCAATCACCCCCATTGAATAATAATAATCGTAATATAAAATAATAACATGGGTTTTACATATCCAAGCTGTGGTACACACTTTAAGTTGTCTTTTTCATTAATAAAGTACTGCATCTTATATCATTGAAACGGATGTTAATATTTTCAAAAGACTTTTAAACCACGCAATTTGCCGCCCCTAAAACTAAATTGAATTCTTAGTTATATTCCGAACTATGCTTTGCATGTTCAAGCACTGATACACACTCTAAATTATTTGTACTTTTAGCCTTGAAGCAGTGAATCTTATGGCGCTGAAACAGATTTTCATACTTCGAAATTTGCCGCCCCTAAAATCTGCCACCCTAGGCGGCCGCCTACCCCAGGAGCCGGGCGTGAGTAAGGGGTAAATGGGTCAACCCCTTTAATTTAAATTTAAATAAAGCATATCTAAAAATGCGGTAATGCGGTCTTACATGATAAAGTATGTACATTTTTAGTGTGAATCTTTTTTTTTTAATGCATCCATTTAAATCTGTATCACGGAAAATTTTAAAACGAAAAACAAAGCAATTTCATTTGTGAATTCTATTGAAAGTCTATAGGGACATACATTTTACTTTTACAAATAAAAGTGTGTTTATGAACTTAATACAGTTGATTAAGATCAATTTGAGTAAATTTGCCAAAACTATAAGTTAAATAAAAAAATTGGAAACACTAAGTGACTGCGTCTTTGTAAAGTTGGCTAAGAAAAAAAAAAGAACCATCATCGTTTCATCCTCAGTAATTATCCCAACATCATCTGCACAATGCCAATAAAAAGTGCCACTATTTCTATTCGTTCTTGAAAATACAACACCTTTTTTTAAATTTGTATCATCAACTTTCCAACATTAGACCTACTTAAATCGAAATGATTTTCTGTCATATCCGTTTCACAAATACATAATCACCAGCTTTAGCAGTTTTTAGCTTAACTATCAATTCCTATACTAACTCGTCAGAGTTGTCTTGTATTTCGCCAATACAAATACTTAATCAGAGTTGCTTTTTATTTTGAAATCCTAATTATTATAGGGGAGCCCAATTACCCCATTGTGAGGGGGTAGGTATAATACCCACTTACTTAGTAGATGGGTATAATACCCACTTACCACGTATAGCAAAAATGTACGGGGTAAGTGGGACCCCTCCTCTAAAACACTTATTAATAATATCTTATTCAAAAATTCTTGTTGCTGTATGAACTTTAAGTTATACTATAGGTGAAAAATTAATTATCATAAAAAATAATAAAAACTAACCTGAAAACACTTCTTTGAAAAATGTTGCTTAAACTCGCAAAAAAAAAAAAAAAAAAAAAAAAAAAAAAAAGAAAAAAGAAATCAGAATTTTTTTTTTTTTTTTTTTGACGAAGTGCTATGACTTAGAAAAATTTCACGAATCCCAAATATATGTTAAACCAATTACTGTGATGAAATTTAACATGATCTGTGGAAAAAAGTTTGAAAGAGTTTGAAGAGAGTTGTTTATCCCTATTTCAGTTTTAGGGGGGTGACCCACTACCCCCAACCAACCCTAATATACGAATGTTTGAAGGTTTAAAAAAATCTGAATGAAAAAATCCGACTTTTTTGATTCAAAAAGAAAATTAAAAAATGTTAAATGATGTCACGTAGTCATTTCTAATAACCTTTATCATTATTACAATAAAACTATTTTCATATAGAATTTTAACGTTTAAAATGTGTTTCACATATGAGCGTCTTGCAGACTAAAATGTTTGATTGCTTTTTTTTTTTGTATTTGATGTAAAACTGAAACTCATATTTTTAACTGATATGTTCATCATATTAAATTTGTTGTAAACGAATTTGATTTTTTTTCCAATTAAAAATTTTCGTTGCTCACTTTTAATTAACTGACATTTTTTCAGCACCTTTTTCACTTTTTAACGCTATGATTATCAACAAACTAGTTTAATAACTTTTATTCTATTGTACATAATTATTTTTCACCTGGCATTAATTAATAATGAATACTAATTGTAAAAAGTAAATGAATAGGAAGAAAATAATTCCATCAAAACTTTTTTTTTTATTCAGTTCTAAAATATTTTTTTAGCGAAATTTATTGAGTACTTTCATGAGTTGAGGTTACATTATTTTTTTTTGTTCAGAGAATTAATTTTACATCCTCCAAATGCAACAAATGCCAATTCCCAAGAACGTCCAATGTTTGTCGTCCAATTTTAAATTACTCTTTTTATGAATCGTAGCTCTTACATATCCTACGTCTATTTCATGCAAATGCGCAATGTATTTATTCAGAATAACCCAAATGAAAAAACGTTTAATAATGCTACTTTATTCCTGTTTCTTTGAATACTTTTATTATTACTAACAATTATAGGCAATTTGAATTTTATCATGTTTATATATTACTAAATTTGAAAATCTATTTATTCACCCATTTACACCAAGTGGAACCAAAAATAATACATTCTTCTTCTCTTTTCTTTATAAGATTGCACTAAAGTAAATAATTATGTATATAAATGAAAAAGTCTATTTTTCATTTTTTTCCACCATAAACGCTAAATGTAACCTTTTCAATTCTTCAAATATTTATATTTTGGCTAATTATAAAGAATAAATGAATACGGAAAAAAAGAAGAAGACAACCTTCATTAAGAGGGCTTTGCAACCTTATTTTATAATTAATATTGATTAATAGTCATACATCTGTTCGCTAGATGGCAGCATGAACGATAAGAAAATCAAGTAAAAACACAAAAAACCAAAATAAAACATGATGATAAAAGTTTCTTGTGCTTGAGAGTGACTATTGAACCGACAGTAATGTAACCAGTGAGCTCTATAAAATGGAGAAAACCTACAATAGTGGAAACTTGAGCTCGCTTGGCGGGAGAACGGGGTAGAGCGGAAGACTAGATTTGTAAGATTATCGCTGTTTCGCTGGCGTTACGATTTTTGCTGATGCACTGGAGGGCGTGTTAACGAGGATGCGATCGCTGATCTCATTGGATGCAACCAGTTATGTAATAGCTCCGCTTTTTGGGAAGACTGGCAGTTTTGCTTTTCTCTTGAAAGGAAATAATTGATGCAAATGAAACTTAAATGAAGTATTGTTGTGTTGTGTACCGTATCCTGTTGTAAAACCATAAAAGGTGGACTTGACACTTATATTTTACGTGGAATATATTACAGTAGTTAGTAGTACAAGAACTTATATTAAATTAAAAAATTAAAATAATCGCGACCTCGATTGCCTTAGCTCATTTTCAGATGAATCTCGCGGGAAAAAGCGCGCAATAAATTCAAATTTTTTTATAAGAAATGAAAAAACAAGCAAAAAAGAAAGATAATCACAGCTACTGAGTTTTGCTAGTCGTAAAAGCAGAATCATGAGAGAAAATTGAAAATCCCTTACTAAAACCAATTACAAGTGTTTTGTTTGTTAACTCAAAAGAATTGACAGTAGATGAGAATTTTAAATGATTAAGCTTTCTACTATTGTGTGCCAATAATGAAATCGTTACCAATTGCGTAAATAAAGGTTTAGAATTGTTCTTGAAACTTACTTGAGAAAGGTTATTTATAATTTCAGTTCAATATGAATCTAAAGTCCCAAACGAATGCTTTCATAAGCAGGAAAAATGTGTTCTTTCGATTGCTATCAACGGGTCAGTCCAAACACATAAAATAAAATACTTTTTTTTTTTGAGCAATCACGAATTGCGTACTATTCTCACTTTCCCAAGTTTGATGTTGCTCTGATTTTTCAGATTTCCATGACAATGGTTGTTTTTAGTACTTATTTAGGAGGGAAAATTTCGCCTTCATAGTTACAAACCATGTGCGGTTTGATTTTATTTATATTTTTTTCAGGGTTGTTTTTTTTTAGCAATAACGAATTATATACTATCCTCGCTCCACCAAAAAGGATGTTACTCTCCTTTAACAGACTACCATGACGATGGTTGTTTTTAGTATTTATTTAGAGAGCGAAATTTTCGTCATCATAGTTACAAATCGTCGGCGGATTGGTTTTATCAATAGAATTATTATTTTTTTTTTCAGGGCCTAACTCAAGCAGACTTAACATTTAAAAAAGAAGGTTTTCTGGGTAAAAATTGCGTTTTTTCAGGCGAAAACACCTGTATGGATGAATTTAAACAATAAAACTATCTAAATTCAAAATTTCCCGATTACTCATTCCCATCAGTTAACACTGATAAGAAATAAAAATACATAACGTAATACGCTGTAAATAATCTTTATGATAAATGTACTGGTGAATATCGGCCATAAAATCACAATCTTAATTACTGCATCCATATCACTATTTTATTTTTCATGGATATGCCTCGTATTATCTATTCTGGAAAATCATGAGTCATAATAGGACGGGTGTAGATTTCTTTACCATTTCCATTCCATCTGTAGAAATATGAACTTCAACGAGTAGGATCCTATCGCAATTCGTGTTTGCGGAAACGTCAAGATGTCAAAATTTAAATGATTTTTTTTCTCTCTAAATAACAGAGGACAGCACGAAAAAGAAAACGTAACTAAACTTTCACGTGTTGCTACCCCCAAAAGTAGGATCAAGGGAAAATTTTAAATCTTTTTCAAAGCTTTTCTTGCTGAAATAAGAAGTATTTTGTTTATTTAACAGAAACTGGCAACCGATAAAATTTTTAAATCAGTGATCTTTCCCTCGTCACTAATCGCATGCATGAATAAAAGCTTAGGATTAAAATGGATGATAATGCTTATGGATGAAAAGATATCCGACAAAAGCTTTTGTCGGATGTCTTTTCATCCACAAGCTCATTTCTTTTGCATTGATGAAGGCTTTCTTTGTAACGCTGAAACACGTGCCTGCAATATTCTGCAATTTGTGCTTTCTGACGTTGTTACTTCTTACTTTACCTTTCAGCACAAAGATATTCATTTATCTTATGTCATGGTTTTGAAAAACTGTTAGATTTATCAATGTGGTATATTTTCGTGCTATAATAAGTCACCTTTTACTATGTTTTAAAAAAATGGTTTCTCCCCAAAAGTTCAGCTAAATTATAAAATGGAAAATTCTATAAAAATTAGAGAACATACGGGAGTGTTCAATCATTCAATTTCTCAAAGCTAGTTTTAAAAAATAATTACTTTAAGAATATAAACTATGCGTTTGTTAAGGGAAACGGAAGAACAGTAACGGAAGAACAAGGAGACCAAAGCAATTAAACTTGGTCAATTTCAACTTAAAAACATTTATTCAGCTGATACAGCAGTCTGAAAATATAATATCTAATGCCTAAGCCTGAGTCATCTGTCACAATTCTGAATTCTTTAAATACTCAATAATTTTATCAGAATCCATAGAACATTTATATTCTTTCTCAAGAAACACAAAGATCATTCCAATACTATTATGCATTCTCAAACAAGCTATTTGTATTACTTTATCTTCTATATGAAGTACCTGTCCAAAATATTGCTCTTTGTTAATTTCTTTCCTTTCCATCCAGCTAACAAAACTTGTCCAAACGTTAATGAATCATTTGGCATATTCTTTTATGATTTGGTGTCTTAGATTCAGCTGTATCTTCATCAGAGCCCGATCATTCTAATATTGGACATGGGGAACATTTCTGTTTCACCCCCCCCCCCCCTTCCCCCGCGGAAGGGCCCAAAATATTTGAAGACACTGGCACACAAAATTAATTCTGTGCCCCCCCCCCCCCAATATATTCCCCCTTATGCTATTAAAGAAGCAATAAAATATTTCGATACTTGCGTATTAACACAGTTGTGCTAAATTTGGAGGTACCTCATATCACAATATAGTATAAAGGTACATTTAAAAAGTAGAAGAGATAATACGTTATAATTATATAAGATGTGGTTAAAATTTGCCCTTAACCGTAAACCGTAAACATAAAAATTATCTATGATATAACTTTTAATAGTAAATACAGAATAAACTGGGAGTGGGTTTTAGGATTTGCAAAAGATATCAAATTTTTAAGGGGATATTTTATTAACAAATAAGAGGTTTTTTTTCCTTGTCTTGGCATTTGCAAAAATATCAATGATATCATTGTGCTCTAGATTCTGAGTGAAATTATCATTTATTTTTAATTACTTTGATAAATTAGGAGGATTTTGGGCCCCCTGGAAACAAAGAGGGGGGGTCTGTGCCCCACGTGCCCCTGAGGTAATCAGGATCTGATCTTCATTTTTAACATTATTTAAACTATCCTCAATCTGTTGACTTTGAAGTGAAATCTCCTCCGATTTCTTGAAGTACTTACTATATTCAATAACATAACTTGTTACAGGGTTCAAATAGTGCGTATTTTGTGATGAGAATGGATATTTCTCCATCTTTTTGAAAGTTGATCTTTGAATTTACTGATCCCTTCATAGTACGTTTAACAGTTAAATCAATGCTGTCAACAGTCCTTTCTTGTGACTTGTGACAACAAATCTGAAAGCGATTTCAATATTGTATCGTTAAAATATAAATTTCAAGTTTGCAAGCAAATGTTTCTGCTGGAATTGGCTCGTCATATTACAAACATGTCATACCAAAATGATTTTCACATGCTTAGGAATTTTTAACTGTAGTTTTCATGATTTTCATTTCATGCAATAGAAGAAATAAAATCACGAAACATTAAAAAATTTTAATAAAAGTTTATTCCTTAAATAAAAGCACTTATAATTTTTGCACAAATATCACTTATATAGGTTTTACTTTAAAAAATAGTTTGTTTTCTACTAACATTCTTAAACATTACCCTGCATCAGCTTATAGATAAATGCCCTTCCGTTACCGTATTTTTTTGTCCTTCCGTTACCATTAAAAACCATATAAATTAAATATTTATTAAAATTTTAACTATGCCTCCTTGACAAGGATCAAAATTCTGCTTTGCATAGAAAAACATTAGCTTCTATATCCCATAGGCTCTTCGTGAACTAATTGAGACGTAGTATTTCGGTAAAGGAAGGACATCAAATTGTCACTTAAGTTATGGACCTATATCATGGTTGAAATAAAGAAATTTGAATAAACTTACCAAAAAGTTTAACTAGACTTCAAAGGATAAAAGTTACCCTAAATATTATATGCTGATAATAAGTTTATTTAAATTACAGTATGTAACAAAGCAGAGATTTTTTGCTGCGTAAAAACCTAAACAGAAAACTTGATTTTGCACTTGGTTTTCTGAAAGTCATCAAACTATTTGGGGAAAACAGGTTAAGATTCAAGAATTTCAATTATTTCTGAAGAGAATGGTGTATGGCAAGTGGCAGATTATTAATTTTTAAAACTCAAGTGTCATGTTTCCTTTTTCTTGGAATTCACCTTTAGTATAGTTAACAGCTGAAAAAAGTAGAGATCCGAGTTCACCAAATCAGGTAACGTTTTTTTAACATTTGTCATTCCCCCACGCTGTTTTCATAAGAAAAGTAATAAAACAATGCATGAAAAGTGAATAATCATCGTTACTTCCTTGTTTAAGATTATTTGTGTGCTTAAAGTCAGAAATTTATTACGCCTGGGTCCTGGCTATTGAAATCAAATTGCAGCAAGTCCCTCATTGTCATCCCTTCACTAATGTATACAATGGGGGAATGATTCTGAAATATTAATTCTGAAACATCACTCTGAATTTCAAATACATTTCTTTTATCACGTATTTTCCAATTCTAAGCGAATTCTTTTTATGTTTTGTTTCGTTTTCATAATTATTTTACGATTGCCACAACTTGCTGATTTGCAGTAACTATTTTTTTGTGGAAAAATGAGCCCCTGAATCTAAATATGACCACTGTCCCCCTCCCCTCACTTAAAACTTTTTCGAAGTCGCATCCCCCATAATTAGTTTCCAGTATTTAGACAGTTAAATATTCATTATTTTATTTGGAGGGGAAGAGAACATTCATCTGAGGTGCAGGAGAGGTAAAACGTTCAAAAGCATGAACATTTGTGGCAAGGACCCCTCTTTATCCCTCCCCCATGGGGGAGTACCCCCCTTCCCCCATTCCGTACTCACTCATGGGGGGTACTACAGCAAAATTTGATAAACTATGAGGGCGATGCATTACCCCAGAAATATAACAATACATTAATTATAATACAGGAAGGTTCCTTACTGAGGATCTCGCTACTGATATTTATTTTTTACTTCTTAGTTCATACAGCTACAAAAGTGCATTTTTTATTTCATTTTGTATTTTTCATTTTACGTTTACGTACACATTTTCATTAACTTATTCTTTCAACTTTATATAATAAAATAAAGGATTGGGATATAGGCTCAAAAATGTGCCTTTAATTTTAACCATTTTCGTACTTTTCCCACGGAAATGGGCGGAAAACAATTCGTCAACGCAAGGAGGAAGAGGACAGTTTTATTACGGTTTTAGGGGAAAAGAGGACCTTTTAAGTGTTGTCTTCTTTGTACTACTATCTTCAAGCGGGGGAGGGGGGTTTCATTCAAAGAACACACACCCTCAGCAAAGTGATGCTTTCGATAAAAAGCAGAAGAAAAACAAGCATTGGTCATCGCAGAAAAACACTTTCTCACGATTGATTCAAAGCGTCCACTTTCTCACAACATATCCATATCCAGTCTATTCCAACGATCCATTCTCTATTGACGTTCAACTCATGCTTAGTTTCATTCAGATCAGTCTCCTTCAGCTCGTTTTATTGCTGTTATTTTTTGTATGTCGCTAGTAATTTTTTCTTAAGTTTTCAGTAAGGAAAAAAAAAAAAGTATGTATGCATAACTTGTACTTTAATGTCCGTATAATACACACACCGACTCTTGAATTTACATCATGCCTTGCTGTTGCGCTGTTAATTGCTCTTACAAACATGTGAACAAGGCACACATCACTTTGCATCAGGTTTGAAAGCAACCTTTTATTTAAATATTTTTCACAGACAGTAGCGTAACTAGGGGTTGGCAGGAGTGGCTCTCGCCAGGGGCGCAGCAGACAGAGGGGCGGCATGTCGGCTGATTAAACAAAAAATTTTTAAGAATTTTTTTTAATCATATAAATTGAAAAATGCTTTAAAAAATTGCAAAAAAATTCTCAACAAAAAGAGCTAGAGGGGGTTCATATATATTTACACACATACATAACATCTACTGAGTTGGAACATTGAGCATCGTTGAAAACAATTCTGAAAAAGAAAATAAGAAAAAAAAAAAACTTTTTTTTTTTGAGGACACAATGAGTTGCAATGTGGGCGACTGGGGTTTGGGGGGGGGGGCGTAATTTCTTTAGTTCGCCAGGGGAGCTAGACCCCATAGTTACGCTACTGTTCACAGAATGTCGAATTGATTTTTCAAAACTTTTACCAGGCATTAATTAGCCTAAACATAAAAGAAATTTTTGCTGTTTCACTCTTCTTCCTGCCTCACTTTGCCTAATTCTCTTTTATACTTTCTACGTCTCATGTTCTTTTTTCCCCCCTTTTTGCGGGGCAAATATATAGCTGCTTTTTTTTCTTCCCTTCACTCCTAAATTTAGCATTTCTCACTCCAAAATAATTTTTTGTTACTCCAATGCGGAAATTTTACTATTCAAACATTATTTTCTGCCCTACAAAATACATTTCTTTGCTTTAAAATCATATCTTCTTTGTTTCATTCTCCGCAGTTTTTAAAAATTCAAAAATTTATCTTTCTACATATTTTGCTCATGCAATCAAAGTCAACAAGAAGTGTATATTTGACTTGCTATAGAAAACCTGTATCATTTCATTATTATCATTTGTATTGTTTTGTGTATATAAGAAATGGTTTCATGAATTTTGTATTTCGATTTTTGAATTCGTTGATTTTTTACACTTGCTTTATTTATAGTACGAACAGGAACTGAAATACATATTTTTTTTACAAATGTATTGAGTTGAAATTTTATTCTTTCTTTCATCTTCATTTTTAGGAACAATTGGAAGTAATTGTACTATTATACATAGCAAACAAGAACATGGACTTGATTGAAATAATGAGTTGCAATTCAGTCACAAACCTATTTTAGAAATATAAAAAAATATTTCACAAACAAAAATCCCCCATACGTGCAAAGGGGGACACAGAAATAATTTTTGGGAGGGGCACCGAAAGGTAACCCCCCCCCCCCGATATAATTAAAAAATAAAATAAACAATATCATGAGTTTTTTAATAATGTTTTCAAAAAGCCCTTAAGCCAATAAATCTTCTTTAAAGAGCAGAAATATTGTACAGTAAATTATTTCTAACCTGGACACTTATGGAATGGAACAAAAATATTCTGATTGGGGGGGGGGGGGGTTGCACCATAAAGGGGGATTGGATAAAACATTGTCGCCGCAAAAGCAACAGCAGGATATCTTACTATATGGATTCGCCATCAAAATGTGTTCAGAATATCGGGGGTGTTCACAAGAGAAAGTCAATATTAATTTCTTCCAATGTGGTCGCAAAATCTTTTCTTTTTTTCTTTTTTTTTTTTTTGAAATTTTATACCTATAAACCTTATATAATTTCACCATAATTGTATTAAAATACACGGTATTACTTAGAAACATTTTCTTAATGATTAAACCAAGAGGATATTAATACATAATTTGTACTTTTTTCTATCAACGAAGAATGAATGAATAAACGATTTAAAATAATTAATAATAAAGTTGGGAATTTAGACATATTTTTTTTCCCAACTATTTCTTTACATTGCAAAAGAAATAGTTCTCAAAAAGATGAAAATATAATGCGATACGTCACAAATCTGTAAAAAAAACTGGGAATTGTGTAAAAGGAAAATTGATAAGTTCTTTTCTTCAATAAATTCTTTTCTAACGATCAAAAAAAAAAAAAAAAAAATCTGTGATTCAAAAATTAGTATGTACCTCATAATTATAGCTAAAAGCCAAATTAAGAGGGTTTTTTTTTTTAATGTTTTTGAAAAAAATATTTTTTTTTTAATAAATATTATGAAGACAACACAATACTTACAAAATATCTGCTGAATATTTGAGAAAGAAAACCTAAAACTTCCCTGCAGAAAAGAGATAAACATACAAAAACAATATTGTGAATGTGAAAACCCTTGTTTTCGTTTTACTTTAATTTTCGCTAGCTCATCATTATCGCGAAAATTTAAGCCACGCGAAATATTTAAACTTTCTGTTCTATTCACATACAATTCACTAAATTTTTTATCTCGCAAAGTCACCGATACGTTCATTTTCGCAAAAATTACGACTCGCGTAACTGTTTTTACAGAAGGTAAATGGTTAATAAATTGAAATAAATCTGCATTTGTTTAAAAAGTACCGTGTTACTGTGTTAAATAATATTACATTCTGGATGAAAAATACTAAAATTTTTAATTATACAATTAAAATTTGAATTAACAAATTATCTGTTAATTCTTACTCTTATTAAGCGAAACAAACAAAAAACGAAGGAAAAGAAAAACATATCTCCGAGCGCTCCGAGCGATGGAAGTTCCCTCCCTCTCCTTCTACGTCATCTCACGTCACCCCGAGTCTTGGCAATAATGGTTGCCGAAAAGGAGCCAAATTTTTATTCTTTTACTAAATAAAAGTAAAGAATTGTTTTGTTTAATGATGTATATACTCAGCAGACCGACAACGTGATGTGGTTAAAAACCGGTCATTTGATAACAAAAAGCAAATGGGTTATTTTTAAATATTTTTTAAAGCTTGCGAGCTTCCTCGTAGACTCCAATGCTAAGACCATCTCCTAAGCCTAACGAGGGGAACATTGGCGAGATTCGAAGGTTACACTCTACCCCAATCCGATTCGACCCCATCCGCTCTCCAGGGTTACTATACAGCTCAATGAATGTAACTCCTGGCAACGCCCCATAACTTTTTCCTCCATGCCCATGCCGACTTCTGGTACACTTTTCAACGCTACCTAGCGGCGATACAAGGATGGCGCATGGCGTTGCTGATATGGGGGGGAGGGGCGATATGGTGATGGAAGTTTGCCGCTATCAATTTCTAGAGCCTTCCGATAGATAGCAGTGGCAAGTATACCAAAACCCTTGTGGGTAGAGTCCCTATATGAAAACGTAGTTTTCAGAGTTGCGACAACGCGGCATCATTATCCTATTGGTCGAAGATCGCCAGAGGCCGGTCTTGGAAGATTGGGCGCCGCATATTGGGCGCCGGGAACTTTGGCCGCCGAGCATTTTGGGGGCCGGGAACTTTAGCCGCCGAGCATTTGGGGCGCCAGGAACTTTGGGCGCCAGGAACTTTGGGCGCCGAGCACTTTGGGCGCCGGGAACTTTGGGCGCCGAGCATTTTGGGCGCCGAGCACTTTGGTCACCGGGAACATTGGGCGCCGAGCATTTTGGGCGCCGGGAACTTTGGGCGCCGAGCATATTGTGCCCAGTATTCCCGGGGCCTAAAATGCTCGGCGCCCAATGTTTCCGGCGTCCAAAATACTCGGCGCCCAATGTTCCCGGCGGCGAATTTTGAAACGCTCTCAATGCTTACGTTACGGTAGCTACCGGTTAGTTAACCACGTAACAGCTAATGATCACGTGCTCCAATCAACTGCTTAGAATGGTAACCGGTTAATCATAGAACGTAGGAGTTAGTAACCGGTCGACCGGTGAGGTTTGTCGAACGCAAGGAATGCTTGCGTTCGCCAAGCTCAACTGGTAGCTACCGGTTAATCGATCACGTGACATCTAATGATCACTTGCTTCATATTAATACGGTAACCGGTTGATGATAGAGCGCAGCGGTTAGCCACCGGTTACTCAGTGGTCGACCGGTTAGGATCACCGAACAAAACCAATTACAGTACATTGGCGAAATGAGAAATAAAAACGAGCGCGTTCTATTAAACAGCATGGTGACCTGGATACATTAAAGCAACCCCGAATAAAATGTAAACAGAGCCGCCCCTTTAAATGAGGAACCTGCATGCATTTTTTTTATTTTTTAAAATGAAAATGTAAGCCATTTTATAACGATAGACACCGGTTTCAGTTCAGTCGGACTGCTAGTTATTTTTTAATTAATTTTTAAAGTCTCCCGATTAGTCCCGCCCCCTTAGTTTCCCCATCTCCGGTGATGACGTCAAGATTCATTCCCGCTCCTCGCTCCTCTAGCACTGGACGCACGTGCGTGTATAGAACATCGCTATCATTCTCAAGATGGCTCCACGCACAAACTGCCGAACTGCAAGTACTAGATTGTATCGCATTGACTAAACTGTGTTATTCACTCTTTCTGTTGCAAAAGTTACTTAACAGAAAATAACAGAATTGTATATTAATTATATAAAATTGTTCTACTTTTTACAAAAGCTATCCCTGATCACTTCTCCTTTTTTTTTTTTTTTTTTAATTCTTCGAATTGAAACGAGTTTATTTTCTTTGAGGATAGAATAGGTTTTTTCATGTATTGATTTATTTCATTTTGCTCTGCTTCAACTATTGCATTCAAAACAATTATTGAAATCAAAAGTCTCGATTTGAATTTTGAGTAATTTTAAAGATTTAAAAAAAATGAAGAGGCTTTTTGAATGATTTGCATCTCTAGTCTGCAAAATTCATGAATAAAAATAACAATGAATAAATAAAATACTTTAGGAGCAAACAATAAAAATGAGGAAGAAACGTATTGAAGAAATGATAAATTCTCAAAAATTTTAAATTTAAAATCATATTTCCTTTTTACTTAAAAACATATTGAAAGAAGTAGAAAATTCGAAAGAGTTACAATAAAGATTAATATAGTTTTCATTTATTAATTTGTATTACTTTCCTCTGCTCTAACTTCTGCGTCCAAAACCCGGGTCGTACGAAGAAGTGACGTTACACCCCCCCCCCCCCCGCCCCTCCATGCGACCAGAAAAATTAAGCTGTTTCGTTGTAACTTCAATGCACAATAGACGAACGTCTTCGTAATTTAATTGTTAATGAATAAAAATCTGAATTACATAGGTAGTTAATATTAAAAAAGCAGCAAATAAAACTTTTATTTATATGTATAAAGTGTTAGCTTTTCAAAAACAATTTTCGAAAAAAAGGAATACTGTTAAAAAACTAAATTATATTTATCTGTAAAATGTCACTACATCAGATAAAAAAAGAAGCAATCAAAAATTAATTCACTACGCATTTAAATCAATCTGAAAACATGTATAAGCATTTAAAAGCACAGAAATAATGAATATTAATTAACGTAACACATTACGTGTTAATTTTCAGATCAATAATATCAATTTGAACTGGCCAAAAAAAAAAAAAAAGATATAAAGAGAATGGAGTTGTTTCCGAAATTTATAAGAAATATTTTTTCCTGAAAGAGCATGCTTAAAAACATAGGCTTTGACCATTTTTTAAATAATTTGACAAAGTTTAATATTCTTAAAAATTATTTTAATCGGCGCGCAGATTCAATTTCCTTTTTTTACACTTCTGCACATGACATCACAAGTGATGAAATATCATTCACTGATGCCATTACCGCAGAGCACAATATTTAATTCGCTTCTGAATTTTCATAAACTGGAAACGTGCTAGACAGCAAGCGTAAACATTCAGCGCGCCAAAGTTCATCACTTTTGATGTCATAAAGACTACGCCTTGTTTTAAAAATCGGACGTTTTGAAATATTAATTAAAAATTTAACGTTTTAAAAATAAAAGATTTTCCCGGCTCCGTGTTATTTCTTTTTCGTTCTATAAACTTCAGTTATTAAAAGTAGTACTTTTGACTGATGGAAACAACCTCATTAGGAAAAAAATAAGCGCATAAATTTGACAAACAAAGATAGAAAACAATAAAGTTGATATCTGCTTAATGTTAAAAAGTATTAAATTAAGAAGGTTTATTCCCCCATATTCCATGCGGGGAAAGGTATCTGCCTAGCTTGACACTAGCAATTTGTTTGATATCTTCTTAATTTATTTTTTGAGTGTCATTATTTTTCATGGCTAAAATGGCAAGTAGTGTTAATTTGCTCTGCCTCATTAATGAACACAAATACTGTTTAATGAATGTCAGCATCTTCTGCAAGCTGTGACAGTCACTCAGGCCTGATTAAGGCACATGTCTACTAGGCCCTGGGCCTGGGGTCAGTCCTCCTAAGGGGCTTCGAATTTTTAAAAAACCAATGACAGCATTAAAAAATCATGTATTTTTGTGAAAAAAAAAATCATCAATCATGCTTTAAGTAAATGTTAAACATTATTTTGCGTTGACTTAATGTGATAGAATAGAGGGGGGGGGGGGGCTTCCAAAGCATTGTAGGCCGTGGCCTCAATTTTAGTTAATCAGGCCCTGCAGTCACTGGCACTGGTCTAGTTTGTAAAATTCTGAGTGGTATCCATAAATATGGAAATAAATCTTTCATTTTTGTTTTCTTTATTAATTTTTAAATTTTATTTTAAAGTGATTTTTTTTTGAATTAGTTAATGATGTACAGCTCAAAATGAATTTTTCAAAGGGGGGGGGGGGTTGTGAATAAACCGTAAGACCATGACATATAGAGGGTCAATAAATACTCTGTATTTAATTTATTGTGTAAACAATTTGAAGTAATTTACTTGTGAATAAAATATTGATGTTCAATTCAAAGTAAGTTTTCTTGCTGTCGGAATTTCGGGGGTTGAGGGTGGGTGACTCAGCGAGGATTTACACCTCTTCCTCTTCTGAAGATCAAAATAAGAGCACCTTTGTTTTCAACAAACAACGGCAAACCACGCTGCGCTCCTATCCCCTTCGTTTCGACTCCTTTGGAACCGGTTCTATTGTAACCCATGGACTGAATCTTGACGTTGTGCATGCTCCTCCTCTTTTTGGGTCACGTGAGCTTCGTTCCGTTTTTAGCTAATTTTAAGCTGTAATTTTGAAGAATCCAAGTCGATTTTTTAAAAACTGAGTTGATTTTTGGGAGTTTTAAGTAGAAGATTATTCAAATCAATCAACGTTCCGCGATTACCAGAACCATGCAGGTTCCTCATTGTGAGGTAGAAATTGCAATGCGAAATATTGCTGTTTAAAGTTTTAGTTCGTTTTAATTTCACGATTTACTGTTTTTTGTGTTGTGAAATATTTCCGTTTTCGTTGGGTTTCTTCTGAATCTTAATTTACGTCTGTATTGTTGTTATGTTTGGAAAATTCTGCTTGCTGTAAACATTTGCAATAAACTCACATTGAAAGAGACGCAGAACATGGTAGATAATACATGCTGTTTCAAAATGAGTTTCTTTGACTGTTGATTTTTTTTTAATATTCTTCAGAATAGTAACTGAAATACAATCTGAGTGCACTTCTCTTATGTTGTTGATGTTTTAATTTATTGGTTTTCTCTGAACAATGTGTTGAAGATTTTGGTTATTTCATAAAGTTTTTTAACAATAAAAATGTCGTGAGAAAATCTGTTAAAAATACTACCATTTAATGATCTAAGAAATACATTTTATCTCAGGAAAGAATATAATCCTTTTCATTTAATTTAATTTCACCTTCATCTACCTCAGTTTTTAGTTTTATAAAAAGAAAATAAAAAGGGGAAAGGATGGGTATGAAGATGTTGAGTCACTGCTCCTATGCTCTGTGGGGCTCGTGAGAATTGAGCGACCAGTGTCAGCCTTTGCACACTCCCCCCCCCCCCCCATTTCCTAGAAAAATTAAAATGACACGTTTGACTACCACCAACTACTCGCAATCAGTAGTCATTGGCCCCAGGAACTGTAAGCTTTTCCATTTCGATTGTTTTATGCTCCGAGCTTGTGTCACTCCTTAACTGTACTAAATCATTATAGTCTAATAGGTGTGAGTTCATTTGTATGCTAATGATAATAATATATTCAGAGCTCTAAAATTTTTATTTATTTTTTTTTTATTTTTTTATTTATTTATTAATTTTTTTTTTTTGGCCTTGTTAATTTTGCCTGAATGAACTGATAATTGATAACAATTTGCAGATTGCACCAAAACCTTAATTATATTAAAATGTTCCCTATCAAAGAAGTTTACAGCAAATACTGTATAGCTGACTTTGAATTCATAGCACCTGTGATAGTTAAGTAAGAGGGGGGAGGGGAGCCAAAGTGAGTGCCCTTGGCTAGTGCATTCTTGCACCCTTTGAACTTGTTCGTTTCGGTTTTTTTACCTTACATTCATGGCATGCGAAAAATCCGGACAACTTGCAGAAGGGATTGCTATTCATATTGTATTGTAATTAACTCTGAATTTGGAGCACTTCAGAAGTGATTGGTAGTTGGGGGAAAGGGTTCCAAACATAACAACAATACAGACGTAAATTAAGATTCAGAAGAAACCCTACGAAAACGGAAATATTTCACAACACAAAAAACAGTAAATCGTGAAATTAAAACAAACTAAAACTTTAAACAGCAATATTTCGCATTGCAATTTCTACCTCACAATTTAAAGGGGCGGCTCTGTTTACATTTTACTCGGGGTTGCTTTAATGTATCCAGGTCACCATGCTGTTTAATAGAACGCGTTCGTTTTTATTTCTCATTTCGCCAATGTACTGTAATTGGTTTTGTTCGGCGATCCTAACCGGTCGACCACTGAGTAACCAGTTGCTAATCGCTGCGTGATCATTAGATGTCACGTGATCGATTAACCGGTAGCTACCAGTTGAGCTCGGCGAACGCAAGCATTCCTTGCGTTCGGCGAACCTCACCGGTCGACCGGTTACTAACCCCAGCGTTCTATGATCAACCGGTTACCGTTCTAAGCAGTTGATTGGAGCACATGATCATTAGCTGTCACGTAGTTAACTAACCGGTAGCTACCGTAACGTAAGCATTGAGAGCGTTTCAAAATTCGCCGTCGGGAACATTGGGCGCCGAGCATTTTGGACGCCGGAAACATTGGGCGCCGAGCATTTTAGGCCCCGGGAATACTGGGCACAATATGCTCGGCGCCCAAAGTTCCCGGCGCCCAATATGCGGCGCCCAATCTTCCCATTTCGCCAGAGGCAGGGTTTCTTCTTCTCCCGTAGGATTAACATGAAGCGTATGACAGTGCTGTGGAAAAACCCAGAATCTGGAAAATTAAAGGTGAGTCCAGGATTTTAATGCTCATATTACTGTTCTACAATGTTCAAATTATACGTGTGTAGCTTTACTTGAGTGAGTCCATTCCTATTTCTTTAACTATCAAGTAATTATATCAAGAACATGTGTTCCGGTATGCCAAAACTCCCTTCTGACACTTTATTTGGGTCTTTTCTTCTTCTTCTTCTTCTTCGTGGGTTTAATACCCATAACATAAAATGATGAGGGCTGCGTACCTCCTTCAGGGCCGCTTTGCCTCCATTACATATAATAGTAAAATTTCATAACATTTAGTGATAAAAGGAAACACTTTTATATGTTAATGCATGTAAATATAATTTTTTTCCCTCTATTAGTAATATATAAAACCAAATAAGTTCATTTTGAAACAGGTTATGTAAAAATTCAGAACAGGAGGAAAGGAAAATATGTAAAATAGGAGCCTCTCTTCTGTCGTGGATAAAAGGAGCTCCCAGACAAGACAATCTCAGAACAAAGCCAGGATGCCCCTCCCATGGCTTGGGATTTTGAGGGCATCTTGGCAAAAATGTCAGAAAATTTAAATCCGTTAGTAGATAATTGATTTAGTATAACTGTTCTTTGGTCCTTGTTTTTATCACACTTCCAAATGATATGATCAGAATTTTCGATCTTTTGGCACGTATCACAAAGGGGGGAGTTTGATTTCCTTATTTTGAAAAGCTTCTCTTTTGTTAGATAGGAATCAGTTAATATTCTATTTAGTTTTGTTTCTTCTTTTCGGTTTTTTATCCATTTGTAATTTTGGTTTATTGACTTTTCAACATCTTTGAATCTTTTGTAATATTTTGAGCTCTCCCAAATTCTCAATATTTCTTTGATCCTCTCTTTTTTAATATAGTTAAGAACATCTTTCCAGGTACTGATGGGTATCGTAGGTGTTTCGGGACATGATTCAGCTTGTTTTGCTAAGTTATCGGCTATTTCGTTATCCGGGATCCCTTTGTGCCCGGGTACCCAGATTATTTTAATCTCTGTCTTCTTTGATATTTCCAATAAATGGTATCTTGTATTGTAAATTAGTATTTCTTCGTTTCTATTTTTTTCTTTTAGTGCCGTTATTGCACTTAGTGAGTCAGGTAAAATTATCACTGGGGACTCATGCTTGATAAGGAATTTAGCTGCATACCAAATTGCAGTAAGCTCCGCAGTATATACTGAGCAATAAGATGGAATTTTTAATTTTCTTTCAATCCCTTCACTTTTGTTTAGTACCGAAAAGGCTGTGTTATTTAATTTTGAGCCATCCGTAGCCCAGATTTGATAATTTGGGTATTGTCTTATAAATTCTTCAAAGGATTGTTTTATGATGAAGTCTAGTGTAGAGGCTTGGAATTCTTCTTCGTTCAGAACGAAATCAATATTATTCGTATCGTTATACGTTTTTATATTTTCCCTGCATGCCCAATTTTCAAGAATTTTCGTTTCTTCTTGAATTCTTTCTAGGTCTGTGATAATTTCTGTCATATACGACTGATTCTTTAGGATTATTTTGGTTGAGGAGGAGTAATTTTTGTTCTTTTTGAATTTTTGTTTACAGATGAATTTTATGTAGTTCCATTTAATTCTGTTTTTGATATTTTCCGTTTTAGTAATATATCTTATTAATTTATTTGGTGCAAAGGTGTTCACTCCAAGAGCTTTGCGAATAGCTTTATTTTCGATTACTTCAATCTGATTCTGATTTAATTTCGTATCTTTAACTCTTATGCTTCCGTAATCAGCCTTGGCTATCAAGGTTTGTTTGAGAACTCTGAGTGTGTTAATATAGCTAGTGCCGGATTGGAAGCTTCCTAGCCAATTTATAACATTTAACATTTTCCTCATTTTACCACTTAGGTATCTTGTATGTTCGTTCCATTTTAGATTATTTTGGAATATAACGCCCAGAATTTTATGGTTTGTGGACCATTTGATGTTCGATCCCTGTAAGTGAAAGTTATTAGTATTTTTTCTTTTTTGGGGGAAAAGTCTATCAACACTGTTTTCTCTGCTGATAGTATCACTTTATTTTCTCTGCTCCACTGTTCTAGGGCCAACAGATTTTCATTTAGATTCTCCTCTGCTTCTTCTTTATTTTTCCCTGATATGATGATTGTTACATCGTCCGCATAGCAGAAGATTCTTCCGTTTCTGATGTAATCACCAATGTCTGACATAAAGCAGTTAAATAAGAAAGGTGAAAGGATAGCTCCTTGTGTTATTCCGTGATTAATGGTCATGCTTTCAGAGGTTTTTTTGTTCCAATGTACAATAATTTTTCGGTTAAACAGAAAATTTTGAACCCACCTGATGATTTTGTGATCGATTTTAGCGCGAATTAGTTTTTGGATTAGTTTTGGAGTCCAGACGTTGTCGTAGGCACCTTTGATATCAATAGCAATGGCGTAAATAAATCTTTTTTTCATTCTGAGAAAATTAATTAAGTTGTATAGGTCGAAGAGATAGTCTTTTGTACCCCTTTCTTTTACGAAACCATAGATGTAGTTGGGGAATAGGTTGGTTGATGTACTTTTATTGATTCTGTTTAAGATGATTTTTTCTATTAGTTTGCTCAGATTCTGGGTTAGGGCTATTGGTCTGTAGCTGGAAACCTGGTTTGGATTTTTCCCCGGTTTTTTGATTGGAATTATCTTTGTTAGTTTCCAGTCTTCTGGAATCTTAGCGCTTTGTATGCTTTGATTGAATATATCTCTTATCTGTTCTATGCCCCTGTCTGGCAAGTGTTTTAGCATTTTATTGGTTATTTGGTCTGAGCCCGGGGCTTTATCTTTTGTCGTTTTTAATGCACATTTTATTTCTTCAACTGTTATCTCATTTGATATAATGTATTCTCCTTCTTGTGGGGTGATATTAATTTTGTTAATGACATCGCTATTACTTTCTCTATTTGAGAAATTTTTAACAAAAAGGTTAGCTTGTTCGTCTGTTTCAGTGATTTTCTCTCCATTGCTTTCTATTGTTAAATTGTTTGATATAGATTCTTGTTCAAGATTCTTTTTAATTCTGTTAACACTTCTGTAGAGTTCTTGTGGGTTGTTAATATTAAAATTTTGTTTTGCCCAAAATTCTCTTTTTGTCTTTTTTATGTTATTTTTAAGGATGGCATTTGCTTTTTTGTAATCGATCCAGTCTTCTATTGACATAGTTCTTTTCGCTTTGTGTCGTTTTTTATCTCTGACTTTTTTTAATTTGGCGCACCGTATGTTCCACCATAAGTTATTGTTATTTTTCTCGAAGCGTATGTTAACTGAATGGAGCTTAATAATTCCTCTAATATTATTGGTGATATAACCATAATTACTGTCTATTGAGTTGGAGGGGGTAGCATACTTGAACTTGTCTTCCATTGCTTTTGTGGCTTTTTCCCAGTTTGTGTAGGATTTGGTTGTGTAAGAATCATCTCTTTTTCCTATATTTGATTTTACTAAAAAAGGGAAGTGATCGCTGCTGCCGTGCTCATCTAACCTTATCCATGAGAAGTTAATGACTATACTGTTTTAAATGATTGCAAGATCTAATATTCCGTCTTCAACCCCTTTGTTTAGTCTCGTTGGTACACCGTCATTTAAAACTAGTAAGTTATTGTTAAGAATCCAGTCTTCTATTTTTCTTCCACTAGGAGATGTGAGTCGATCCCCCTATGCTTTGAATACTCCCATTGAAGTCTCCAACAAAGAGAGATGAGTCGTTTATTAAACTGTTTAATCCCTCTATTGTGTCCTCTCTAATGACTCCAGGGGGTCTGTAACAGTTAATTATACTATAGGTTTTTTTGTGTAGGACTATTTTTATATTGAGTGTTTCCATGCCATTTATTACGTTAGGAATACTGTATGAAGGTAGGGTACTTTTGGAAGGGGGTACTGTAGGAAGGTAGGGTATGTAGGGTAGGTGCATAATCC